>NC_081813.1:24027083-24335000 GCF_030704535.1 Vitis vinifera | reverse complement strand
ACCCGACACCTGGGATCCCCGTCGCGCGCGCTCCCCGAGGCAACCCTGCTACAGTGATCGCACGCTTCCCGAGGCGTACTGTGCTATAGTGATCGCACGTGTCCCGAGGCGTACTGTGCTACAATATCGCCTAGTAACCCCAACTCGTGCAACCCGACATCCCGGGATTCTCGTTGCGCGCGCTTCCAGAGGCGACCATGCTACAGTGATCTCACGCTTCCCGAGGCGCCTGTGCTACAGTCATCACGCGCGTCCCGAGGCGTACTGTGCTACAGTGTCGCCTAACAGCCCCAACTCGTGTAACCCGGCACCCGGGATCCCCGTCGCGCACGCTCCCCGAGGCGACCCCTGCTACAGTTTTCGCACGCTTCCCGAGGCGTACTATGCTACAGTGATCGCACGCGTCCCGAGGCGTACTATGCTACAATGTCGCCTAGTAACCCCAACTCGTGCAACCCGACATCCCGGGATTCTCGTTGCGCGCGCTTCCAGAGGCGACCATGCTACAGTGATCTCACGCTTCCCGAGGCGCCTGTGCTACAGTCATCACGCGCGTCCCGAGGCGTACTGTGCTACAGTGTCGCCTAACAGCCCCAGCTCGTGTAACCCGGCACCCGGGATCCCCGTCGCGCGCACTCCCCTAGGCGATCATGCTACAGTGTTCGCACGCTTCCCGAGGCGCCTGTGCTATAGTGATCGCACGCGTCCCGAGGCGTACTGTGCTACAGTGTCGCCTAGTAACCCCAACTCGTGCAACCCAACATCCCGGGATTCCCGTTGCGCGCGCTTCCCGAGGCGACCCTGCTACAGTATCACACGCTTCCCGAGGCGTACTATGCTACAATGATCGCACGCGTCCCGAGGCGTACTGTGCTACAATGTCGCCTAGTAACCCCAACTCGTGCAACCCGACATCCCGGGATTCTCGTCGTGCGCGCTTCCCGAGGCGACCATGCTACAGTCATCTCACGCTTCCCGAGGCGCCTGTGCTACATTCATCACGCGCGTCCTAAGGCGTACTGTGCTACAGTGTCGCCTAACAGCCCCAGCTTGTGTAACCTGGCACTCGGGATCCTAGTCGCGCGCGCTCCCCGAGGCGATCATGCTACAGTGTTCGCACGCTTCCCGAGGCACCTGTGCTGCAGTGATCGCACACGTCCCGAGGCGTACTGTGCTATAGTGTCATTGTGGACCCAATTTCGGCCCATTTTCCGGCCGCTTAATTTTTTTATTTTATTTTTTTTTTAATTTGGAGGCAATATGGAAGGCCCTCCAAAAACCCAAGCAAACAAAAAATTTCAAACCCGATTTTGGACTTGTTTTTTTTTTTTATTGTTTTCAAAAATTTTCGGAAAGCTTAATATTTTTTTTTATTTTTTTATTTAGGGTATAGGGTTTACCCCTTAGGCCTTAGCTTTTAGGCCTTAGACCTTAGCCCTGAGCCCTTAGCCCTTAGCCCTTAGCCCTTAGCCATTAGTCCTAGGCCCTAGACTTAGCCTTTAGCCCTTAGCCCTTAGCCCTTAGCACTTAGCCCTTAGCCTTAGCCTTTAGCCCTTAGCCCTTAGCCCTTAGCCCTTAGCCCTTAGCACTTAGCCGTTAGCCCTTAGCCTTAGCCCTTAGCCCTTAGCCCTTAGCCCTTAGCCCTTAGCACTTAGCCCTTAGCCTTAGCCCTTAGCCCTTAGCCCTTAACCCTTAACCCTTAGCCCTTAGCCTTTAACCCTTAGCCGTTGGACTTGTTTTTTTTTAATAGTTTTTTTTAATGGAGCTACATGCCGACACTGTAGCACAGTATGCCTCGGGTCGTGATCACCCTAAACCCTAAACCCTAAACCCGAAACCCCAAGCCCGAAACCCTAAACCCTAAACCCTAAACCCTAAACCCTAAACCCGAAACCCTAAACCCGAAACCCTAAACCCTAAACCCGAAACCCGAAACCCGAAACCCTAAACCCTAAACCTTAAACCCTAAACCCTAAACCCCAAACCCTAAACCCTTAAATCCGTAACCCATAACCCGTAACCCTAAACCCGTAACCCTAAACCCTAACCCCAAACCCTAAACCTAAACTCTAAACCCCAAACCCCAAACCCCAAACCCTAAACCCTAAACCCGAAATTTTGAGTGAATTTTAAAACCGTGACTCTCAATTAACAAATTGGAACATTATTGCTCTTTGAAATCGACCCTACTGCTAGAATCCACTCTTTAAGAGTGGTGGTTGTAAAAAAATAAATTAGGCCCAAAAAAGGCATTGGGAAGCGCCCATTTCCACTCTTTTGAGTTTCGATCAATAATGTTGTAATTAAAAGTAATCATATGAATCAAAAGATTGTGTATATATTTGGGGGTATACCCTTTGATCTTGAAGACCATCCCCGGTTATCCTAATTATAAAACATTTTTCAAAATCACCATTTTTCCTCATGTCCATCTCATTAATGGAATGGAACGGGCCAATTATACCCAAAACCCATTCAATTGTATTTTCATGATTTTTTATTTGAAAATAATATTGCGAACATGATATTTATGAATTTATTTTATTTTTTATTTTTAATTTTAATGATTTGAAAAAACCAATTTTAGGTTTTTATATTATTATTGCAATTATAAATTTTAATCATTTTCTAAATTTATTTTTCTTAAAAAATAAAACTTTTAGAAATCTTTCACTTGGTAATTTAAGTAAATTATATTGTAATAATTATTTTATGTTTTAAATTTCCATTTTGTTTTATGTAGTCGTATTTTAAAATTTTAATTTATCACTTTTAATAATTTTTTTCCAATCCAATATCAAACACGGCCAGCAACCCTTTAAAAACCCAATCAATTTCAATACACATCATTGTGATCAATTTTTGTTTATAAATTTTTTTTTATCACAATTATTCCATAAATAAAACGTGATCCATTTTAGGCAATATTTCGATGAGTAAATTTTCAAAATTTGTTTTCAACTACGCTCCTAGTCGAATGAGCCTTTGACTAACTTCCACCACTCATGGCTTCTCACGGTGGTTTATTAAATTGTGGGGCCCCAGGCCTCTCACTTAATTCCCATTCAATCATCCTCACGCTTCACAAAAACAGAAACCCAATATTTAAATTACTGCGACGCAGAGAAGCAACAGCCAAAAAGGCCATCCAAACGACAGAGCGTCCTCTTAAAGGTAGACCACCCTTGCGCTTGTGGTTTTCTCTGCCTATCTCTCTTAGCTTTTTGCCTCAACAATCTCATCCTCACAGATTCATCATCCGCTTCTTGATCCACCACTGTAAGTTCCCAACCTCGCTCTTCAAACCCTAATTTCTTCTCCGCATCTCTCGATCCTCCCCAATTTTTTATTTATTTATTTCTTATTTTATTTCTCAGTTTATTTTTTCGGTATCTTTTTGGTAATCCGTGCATGTGTTGGTTGATTTCGATTCGCAGTCTGGTTCTGATTTTGTGTGTTTATTTATTGGAATGATTTGATGATTTTTGGTTCTTGAGTTTTTGGTGTTTGTGCGGTTTGGTTGGTTTGATTTGATCTGCGATGTTTTTGCGGGGATGGTTCCTCGATCTGCTTCTGAATTCTGGATTTTTATTGTTTTTATATGCGGGATGCGGAATGCTGATATCGATAGTGGATAGTGCTTTTAGGGTTTGATTTACGACTTGGAAAACGAGGTCAAGTTGTGTGTGTGGAACATCTTGATAGGGTTTTTGTCATTTTTTTGGTAACTTGATAGGGTCAAGTTGTGCGTGTAGAACATCTTGAAGTTGGAATTATTTTTTATGCCACGATTTTTTTAAAAATACACTACTTTGACAAAAAAACCGATTGAGGTAGACAAGAGTCACAAGACTAGTCATATAATTAACCATTAATCATAAGGAAAATGCTATTATACATATTTGGTATCATATCAAAACTCAAAAATCTTCAAAAATTATTGAGACCAATTCATCAAGTATAAAAAATAATAATATCTACACATAAAGCAGTGTGACTATTTCAATATATATTACTTACATTTCCATTAATAGCACTTTCATTAAAAATATTTAAAAAAATAATCAATTGAGATTTGGATATAGAAAACAAAAAGGTGCTTTGGTAATGTTTTTTGTAATGTATCACATAACAAAAAAATAATTTTTGGAATAATGACATCAAATAATTGTTCGAATCATTTAAGTGATTTTGGAGGCTTTTAAAAAATTTGTTAAAACATAATTTATGTAGGTAGCACTTTCAAACATTAGAAAATGCTCTCAAAATCATTCTCTCAAAGTGATATTAATTATGAATTTATGACCTTGGATAGGATCAAAGATAGAGTTGGACAGTGGAATGCAGAAACATGATTTGTGGGACTGACCACAACTACTTGGACTGATGCTGTTTGAGGATTAACAAGTTCATATTGATGGATGGTTGTGGCTGTCAACAATGCAACAAAATTTCAATGAAACTTTATTTTTCAATAATTAATCAACCAAACCTCAAAACTTGTTCTCCCTAATACAGGTTTTGAATGAGTATCTCCAATGTTAATCACCAAAAGGAAAAGAAAAATCAGCAGGTATAAGTAGCTCAATAAAAAATTTTCAGGGTTGTCATCCAGTTGTTTCTTGTCCTTCTCTATATCTACCTCCAACATTTCCTGAGGGTTGAAAAGAAGCTATGCTTTTACCAACTACGATTTATTTGAAATGGATAGAATAGAAATACATATGAGAGAGTGACTCACTGGAATTCTCTGCTTCGAATAATTTGCAACTCTGGAACCCTGTGGAATGTTTGTGCCCAAAGTGACCTCTGAGACTGATCTTCACAACTGAATTGTCGAAGATCTGCGTAAGCTGTGAACCAAAAACGCACAAATGTAAATCTCAAATCATGCTGCTTTGGAAGAAACAAATTGAAATGGCGGTTGACTTGCATCCACTTGAGCACCGGCTAAAACCTGCTTGTCTTCTGTTAAATCGAGTAGTGAAAGCAAAGCTGTCACAGCTGCTAAGTGCAGTGTGGTGATGACCGTTGATGGTCTCCAATGACTCCATCTCAGCGGCACCATTGGCCTCCTTGTGCTTGTCATTCCTGTCGTTGGCTGGCTTCTGGTATTCGAGATTAGACGAGATGTAGGCAGGAGTGACAGTGTCGATATGCAAGGGTGATGATGGACAAATTCCCGAAACATCTCCTTCTTCTACTAACTATTAGGACAACCACAACCTGTCTTTAGCTTCTGGATTGAATTTCATAATGGGGCCCACGTTTTCTTGGAATTTCATAAAATTTCATAAAATTCAAAACATTCTCCTTTTTTTTCTTTTTTCATTCATTGACTTTGATCGGATAGTGTCCAATTAAAATGCTTTTGTCAACTATATAAATAATTAAGATGTTTTTAAAATTTTGAATTACAAAAAATTTATTTTAAGGCTCATTGCTTCTTTCCAACATGAATGACATTGAAAAATCTTTTTTGTTCTTTTGGTTAAAAACAAATGTTAGAAGAAAGAAAATATTAAAAAAAATAAATATAATTAAAATTAGTTAAAAGCTTCTGCATTGTTAAATTATTTAATTTTCATATAAAATAATTAAAACAAGTGAAATGAGTTAATTTGTTTTTTTATTTTCCTCCCGTTTTTCTTTTATTCTATTTTTCCTTTCTATTTTATTGCTTTGCTATTTTTTATCAAGTTTTTTGAAAACCAAACATAACCTTAATTTTGAGATGCTTTCTATGCTTTATCATTTTTTTATATTTTGTTTCTTTTAATTTTTACACCTTTTAAATACACAATTTTTAAATTTTTAGGTTATTCTAATTAATCAAAAAGACACTTTTGGATATTGAATTGAAGAGGTGCATTCTTTGTATATAGATTTATTGTTTTGTACCTTCTATTTATTTATATTTTAATTTCATTATTTTGTATATATCTCATTTATTTGTACTTTTATTTAATGATTTAGATTTTATACTATATTTGAATAGTGTAAATTATGTGATATTAAATTGATGTTTAACTATAACAAAATGATATTAAATCGATGTCATAGCATTTTTTATATTTTTTTGTGCATATTAAAATTAAAGATTAGAAAAGTGTTATATATTGAATGAGTAATGAATTAAAAGAAAGAAGAAGAGAAGAAAAGGATCGCAATACAAGATAATGGTATGGGTTTGGATTCAAAACTACTGAGTATTATCTATATAACGCCTTGATGCCACTCTTGAAAATAATGTATTTTTAAAAATAAATTCATATCATAAAATCTCCAACAAACTAATTCCCAAACTAACAAATGTGGCCATTAAACAAATAACCATGTGGCTCACTGGGCATGAGATTTTTATTTTTTTTTAAATCTCACAAAATCGGAGTGACCAACTATGGTTTTGAACTTAATTTATTTTTATAAAGTTTTGTTGTTTTAGTTGAAAAATATTTTATTATATTTTTGTTAAAAACAATTTAGTATTAAAAATGTATTGTATTAATTATTTATATTCTATTTATAAATATATAAGGGGTTAAAATTTGTAATAAATGAAATCAAAGAATTTGTTTGGTATATATCATATAACGTTTTTTAAATGTAATTGTTAGGCCTTTTTAATTTTTTTTACAAGGTGATTTTGGTTTTTTAAAAGTTTGCGTATTTTTACTTTTATAGAAAATATTTTGATTTAATACTATTAAAAAAATTTAATATAATTAAATTATTATATTAATTATCTTTTTGAGGTTTAATCTTAAAATCATAATTGGTTACTACAATTTAAACTCCTCTTTCCACGACATTCAAAAGATTATGACTCAATCTGTACTTGATTATCAAAATTTGAGTTGTCATGAAAATTGGCCAGGAATGGGCCAATTGGAAATTAGGATTTGCCACAACTCAGAGCTAGTCACTCTCCTCTCCTCTCTGACACTCAAATAAAAAATCCCTTGTCCTCATACCGTTTGTCTCCAAATCTCAGCGACATAGTCTCTCTTTTCTTTGGTTAGATTTGTTTTTCTTTTAAGTCCATGTTTATTTTAGTGTATGGTTTGTTGAGCAAGTAGAGGATTTTTGTTTGGTTATCTGGGAAGTGGAGGAAAGAGGATTTTTTAATTTTAATTTAATTTTTAATTTCAAATGTCTTTTGGTGTTTGGTTGCCGAGGAAGTAATAATTTTTTTTGTTTGGTCATCCTTAGAAGTGGAACCAAGGAAGAGAGTGAATTTTTTTTCCTTTTCGTTTCATTTTGTGTGTTTGGATTTTTGAGGGAGTTGGGAGTCTTTGCTTGTCCAGTTTGAGGAGGAAGATAATAAAAAATTGATTTGTTTAATTTCATTTTTTTTTGGTGATGAGGTTACTAAAGAAAGTGGACAAAAGGAATAGATTGCAGATTTTGATTTGGAAGTAAGAAAGTTAGTTTAATAGTGTATTTGTTTGTTTTTGGGTTGGGATTCATGGATTTTTTTTTCCCATGTCAATGATGGTTTGAGCATCTTTGTCTTTTTTCTTTCCTCTTCTTACTTCTTTGTGTACACGAAAGTTGGCCCAACAGAGTGCTTTCGCCGTTGGTTCTCTTGCTCACTGGATACCGCAGTCCAGCTTGTCTGATTTAGGCTGAATGTCTGATTTATGGGGGTTGGTATCTTTTGTTATTTTTAGTTAAGAATTTTGTTGATTAGTTTTCATTGTTGTCTGTGTATGAGAATATGATTGTAATCTTTGTTTTTTTATAGATAAAGGAAATTCATTAAAAGCCAAAAAGGCTAAAGAGAGTATACACGAAGTATACCAAGATACAAAGGATCAAGAAACAAAAGGTTCTAACCCTTACTTGGTGGCTAACCAGTTTACAAAATCAAATAACGATAAAGTATGATCCTCAATATACACCCTAGCCCAATTCACAAAAGTGTACAAAAAAATGGATTTGATATCTTGGTCGTTTCTTTCCACATCATCGAAGGCTCTTCTATTCCTTTCTTTCCAAATAGTCCACATTAGGCAAAGGGGGGCAGTTTTCCATGCTTTCTCCCTTTTCTTGCCCACAAAAGATCCATACCATCCCAGGAGATTCCTTTTCACAGAGGAGTGCATCACCCATTGCACCCCAAAAAGGGAGAAGGTTAGATACCATAACATTCTGGCCTTCTCACAAAACAGGAGAAGGTGATCAGTAGATTCCTCCTCATTTTTACATAAGAAGCACTTGTTGGGGATGTTCCAACCAAATCTCTTTAGGCGATCAATGGTGAGTAGTCTGTTCCAAGCCGCCTCCCAACCAAAGAAACTAGCCCTGGTTGGAGCCCAAGACGTCCAGATAGTACTAGCTGGGAAGGAGTGGTTGATGCCCATTGAGAGTGAGCTATAAAAACACTTAACAGAGAAGGTCCCATTCTTATTTGCTTTCCACCTGAGCGAGTCATCCACACCTCTTCTAATAGTCAAAGGATGAAGCTTGCTTAATAAGTTTTCCACTTCCCCCACCTCCCAATCATTGAGGTGTCTGTTAAAACGAGGTCCCCAGCTACCCCCAGCTCCATCTTCCTCCCAGGCCTCAGCAACCAAGCCTTCTTTGTTGACTGAGAGATTAAATAAGATGGGAAAAGCTTCTTCCAGAGATTGATTTTCACACCACAAGTCCTTCCAAAACTTCACTCTGGTGCCATCCCCTACAAGGAAGTGGGAGTGAGATCGAAAGTTTTCCCAACCGTTTCTGATGGCCTTCCAAACACCCACCCCATAACGATCTCTAACACCTTTGGAGCACCATTCCCCATCCTGAAGGTCGTATTTACTAGAGATAATTTGCTTCCAAAGGGACTCGTTCTCATTGGCAAATCTCCACAACCACTTACCAAGAAGGGCCTTATTAAAAATAGCTAGGTTGCGGATGCCCAAGCCTCCATCCTTTTTAGCGGCACAAATAACCTTCCAACACACCAAGTGAGGTTTGTTTTCTAAAGCGCCCCCACCCCATAAGAAATCCCTTTGGATTTTTTCAAGTCTTGCACAAACTCTCTTGGGGATCACAAAGAGAGAAAGAAAGTAGGTTGGGAGGCTAGAGAGGGTGCTTTTTAATAAGGTTAGACGACCACCTTTGGAAAGGTATTGCCTTTTCCAGAGAGACAATCTTTTCCTGAATCTTTCTTCCACCGCATCCCACGCACTAGTGGATTTGTAGGGGGCTCCAAGGGGAAGACCCAGGTAGGAAGTAGGTAAACATCCAATCTTACATCCCAAAATTGAGACGAGGGATTCCATGGAGGGACATTCCCCCACTGGGATGGCCTCAGACTTGCTCAGATTGACTTTTAGTCCTGAAATCGTCTCAAACCACATGAAGGTCCAGCTAAGGTATTGCAACTGGACTGCATCGGCGTCGCAGAAGATTAAGGTATCATCGGCGAACAGGAGATGGGAAACGATCAGCCCCTCTCTACCTCTTCCTCCCACTTTGAAGCCAGAAATAAAGCCCTCATTTCTTGCATGTGACAGCAGTTGGCTAAGAGCTTCCATGGCAAAAAGAAAGAGGTAGGGGGAGAGAGGGTCGCCTTGCCTCAATCCCCTAGAACTACGGAAGAAGCCCGTGGGGCACCCATTGATGAGGATCGAGAATGTGGCCGTGGACCAGCACCATTTCATCCAATTAATCCATTTGTGCCCAAATCCCATTCTAGACATCACATCCATGAGAAAGTTCCAATTGACATGGTCAAAAGCCTTCTCAATGTCCAATTTAAAGAGGAGGCCCGGCGCGTTGTCTTTTAATCTAGAATCAAGGGCTTCGTTGGCAATAAGAACAACATCTAGAATCTGTCTCCCATGGACGAAAGCTTGCTGAGAATCAAAAATCACCTCTCCCATCACTGATTTCAGCCTATTAGCAAGGACTTTGGCTAGTAATTTGTATACACTCCCTACCAGGCTGATTGGTCTGAAATCTCTTAGGTCTTCAGCCCCTTCCTTTTTGGGAATAAGCAAAAGAAACGTGGAGTTCAAACTTCTCTGGAAGGTCCCATTGAGGTGAAACTCTCTGAAGAGCTCCAAAATTTCTGATTTAACAACATCCCAGCAAAACAACCAAAAGGCCATTGTAAAGCCGTCCGGGCTTGGAGCTTTGTTGCCACAGCAACTGCTTAGGGCTGCAAAGATTTCCTCCTCAGAAAACACAACTTCTAGGCTGCTGGCCAAGCCTTCTCCCAGCTCCTTGAAGTTAAGGCCGTTGATTTTAGGCCTCTAATCCCCTGGTTCTGAGAGGAGGGATTTATAGGCCCTACAAACGCCTTCTTTTAAGTCATCACTAGAAGAGAGAGTGACCTCATTTATTCTAATTTTAGACAGGAAGTTCTTCCTTGCCCTAGCATTGGCCATTTTGTGGAAGTATTTGGTGTTCTTATCGCCTTCTTTTAGCCAAATTTCTCTTGACTTCTGTCTCCAAGAAGTTTCTTCCAAAAGAGCCCATTTCTTATAGTCCTCAAGAGCCAGATTTTTAGCCTCTACTTCACCAGCAGTGAGGGGGTTGTCATTCTCCCTAGTCTCCCATCGCTGCAGGCGAGAGAAGGCTTCTGCTCTATTGAGAGAGACATTGCCTATCACCTCCTTGTTCCAGTTCTTCAAGTCCTTCTTGAGCGCTTTGAGCTTCTCGGCAATGCAGTGGCTACTATAACCTTCAACAGAATACCCATTCCACCAGCTTCGAACTAGGTCTTGGAAACCATCAATTTTTAGCCACATATTTTCAAAACGGAAAGGGCTTTTGCCTGTGGAGAATCCTCCTGCTTGAAGGACTATAGGACTATGGTCAGAAATCAAACGAGGGAGAGCAGCTTGGGTGATGGCGGAGAAATGGTCTTCCCACTGGTCCGAAAACAGAAAACGGTCCAGTCTAGAGGCAGCTTGAGAGTTCAAACCCCCTATCCAAGTGAAAGGGCCTCCAACCAGAGGGAGGTCCTTTAGCTCCAGTTCCCCTATAACCTCCGAGAATCTTCTCATTTCAGTTGTGAGCCTAGGGGAGTTCCTTCTTTCCTCTGGGAATCTAACAGCATTGAAGTCCCCTCCTAAGCATTAGGGGTCCTCCCAGAGGCCACGGATGGCACTAAGTTCCTCCCAAAAATCCTCCTTTTCACTGCTAATCATTGGCTCATATACCCCAGAAAAATCCAAGTGAAACCATCGGCACAGTTTCTGAAACGGATAGAGATAGAGTACCCCCCGCTTTCTACCTCCAAGTTCTCCAAGACTCTGTTGTCCCAGAGGAGCAGGAGACCTCCTGCCGCACCCCTAGCATCCACAGAAGCCCAATTAAGAAATCTTCCTATACCCACACTGTTGACCATTTGCTGAGACATTTCTTTCACCTTCGTCTCCAAAAGGCAAACCAAATCTGGTTTTTGGTTCCTTACCACACCCTTGATCAACTTTCTTTTCTCAGAGTCATTAAGCCCACAAACATTCCAACAGAGAATTTTAATTCTCATTAGTCAACTGGAACCAAATCCCAGGAATTCTGGCCGGACTTTTTAGCTATCCCTGAAGTCTCCCCGTAACTAACAGAGCATTCCAACCTTTTTAACTCTCTTTCGAAACGGGTGGTGTAAGATTTTTTCTTCTTTCGTCGCATAATGGTTTGTTTTCCCTTCCTGCCAACCTCTCTCCCAAGGCATAGAGAGAGAGAGAGGCATAGTTTTCATTGTTATGAGTATAGATCCGGGTTCATTATAGTTTGTTTGGACTCTCTCTCTTTGTGGTAAGCTTTAAGTGGATTTTATCCATAAGTTTTTTGCTTGTGCATGTTGTTGCTCAAATGACTCTGCATGTCTTGTTGCAGCTCATAGATGTCCGATCATGTCTTGGTGCATGACTGAGTTTGATCCTAGTTTGTTTTGAAATCATGTTTTTTTGTTTTGATGCATACTTATTTTGAAAGTGTCTTGTTTTCCTTTTGTCTAAAGATCATAAGAGAATCTCTTTCTCAAGATGATGTATTTTATTGAAATAGAACAAAAAAATCACCACTTGCTCGACAAACAAACACCAAAAAACATTTTAATTTAAAAATAGAAATAAAATAAAAAAAATCCCCTTATTTTAAATTTCTAGACAGCCAAACAAAAATGCCCAACTTGCTCAACAAACCATACACCAAAAATAAACATGGAATTAAAAGAAAAACAAATCTAACCTAAGAAAAGAGAGGCGAGATTTGAAGATAGGTGGTATGAGGAGAAGGGATTTTTGATTGAGCAACGAGAGGAAAGAGAGCGACTAGCTTGAGGCAAACCTTAATTTCTAATTGACCCATTTTCACAACGACCCAAATTTTGATGATCAAGTACAAATTGTGTCATAATCTTTCGAATGTTGTGGAAGAGGAGTTGTCTAACTGAAAAAATCCATTTTATGAAAAACAAAATTCCATAAAATAAATTCTTCAACTAATGTTTCTAAGCCAATGACCCTCTATCATTTTTTTTTTTAAATGGACAAAACCATGATTAAGGTTTTGAATTTAGGTACTCTAGTTCCCATAAATGGACAAATGACAAAAACTATGATTTTAAATTTAAGTTTAAACCCCTGCTTTGTGGCTTTCTGCCCCTTAATATATTTGCGCTCACTTATCTAAAAAAAAAAGAATTTAAGTTTAAACCCCACTTAATAATCATGATTTTAAAGCTTAAATTCAAAATTATGGTAACCAATTATGATTTTAAGATTGAACCTTAGAGAGATAATTAACATAATAATTTTATTATATTAATTTTTTAAAATAATATTAAATCAAAATATTTTTATATAAAATTAGAAATACTCAAACTTTTAAAAAATCAAAATTAAAATTTTGCAAAAAAAATTAAAAATGTCTAAAAATTACATTTAAAAAACGTTATATGCAAAATAAATTCTTTGATTTCATTTGTTAAGAATTTTAAAAAACAATCTAAAGTTAGTAACCCCTTATATATTTATAAATAGAATATAAATAATTAATATAATAAATTTTTAATACTAAATTTGTTTTAACAAAAATATAATAAAATATCTGTCAAATAAAACAACAAAACTTTATAAAAATAAATTAAATTCAAAATCGTAGTTGGTCGCTACGATTTTGTGAGGTTTTAAAAAACAAAAAAATAAAAATAAAAATCTCATGCCAAGTAAGTCATGTGGTTATTAGTTTAGAGGCCACGTTTGTTAGTTTGGGAATTAGTTTGTAAGAGAATTTATAATATGAATTTATTTTTAAAAATGCATTATTTTGAAGAGTGACATCAAGATATAACTCAGCTTTGAATCCAAATCCATACCATCATCTTGTATTGCAATTTTTCTTCTTCTTCTTTCTTTTAGTTCATTACTCATTCAATACATAATACTTTTCGAATCTTTAATTTTAAGATGCACAAAAAAAAAAAAAAAAAATACAAAAAATATTATGACAAGGGATTTAATATCATATAATTTACACTATTCAAATATTTGATAAAATCTAAATCATTGAATAAAAGTACAAATATATGAGATATATACAAAATAATGAAATTAAAATATAAATAAATAGAAGGTACAAAACAATAAATCTATATACAAAACAAAGTACCTCTTCAATTCAATATCCAAAAGGGCCTCTTTGATTGATTAGAATAACCTAAAAATATAAAAATTATGTATTTAACATTATACTTTTATGCATATTTAATACATGTTTTGTTTCTGATAAAAAAAAGGGGAAAAAAGTGCCTATTTAACATTATAATAACCTTGAATGTTCAATGGGGTCATTTTTTACACCCACTGCAGTTCATCAGCATTAAATTTCTTATTATATAAACCATATTTGGATTAATTTAAACTGGAAAAAGAGATGTCTATGATGTAACCATGAAAAGATGTTATTGTTTTTAAACAAGTAGTATTTGTTGTCCCTATCGAACCTTGTACCTGCAACCTCCTATGTGTAGTGTGTATTATGTATATTTTTTCTCTTTGATTGATGGAGAGTTACTGGTACTTCTATGCATTTTTACTTCTTTGCAACCTACTCTGTTGGCATAAACAAACTACATGCTTTTGGAAGTTCTGATTTCATCCAAATTGCACCATTTATATAGGATGCTTCGTAATATCAAATTGTGCAATTTTTTCAGATTTTAATTTGTGTTTGCACTGCTTTAAGTTTTATCGTCTTAAGGAGATTTGGGATTTTTTATAACTATTTTCATTTGTTATTTCATTAAGTTACATCAATTGTATTTTTGTTTTCAGTTGCTTTTCATATAGCATGGCGGATCAGTACTCTTGTGAAGGTTCTAGTTTGAGCCCAGTTTCTGGAGACTGCTCGGAATCTACTGTTGAGCTCAATGTCAAGACTTTAGATTCACGGATCCACAGCTTTCATGTGGATAAAAATGTAATGCACTTGGCTCTTTCAAGGCGCTCTGCTAATTTGTACCTATTCATGTTTATGTTTTGAACAATGCTAACAATTCCTAATTTATATCCTGGTTTTCATGGAACATTTCTTTAAATCAAATGGGTTAACTAGACCAAGTTTGCAGGCTTCAACAATGTCGAAGCTGTATTTATTTTTGTGTTTGTAACTTCTATCAATCAATTCCAACCCCTTTACCTGATCTTTTAACTTTTTCAACTGTATTTTGACTTTGAGAAATTTCAGTTGCCAGTCTCATTGTTCAAGGAGAAAATAGCGAATGAAATTGGTGTTCCGGTTGAGCAACAACGACTAATTTTTAGAGGAAAGGTCTTAAAGGACGATCAACTTCTTGCTGAGTATCGTATCCCACCATCTCTGAATTCAGACAATTATGTTATTGTGTCTTAGCTTGATTTTGTTGGTTTGTATGTTTTTTTGTCAAATTTTATGTCAGTATTTTGTTTGATTAGTAAAATTCTATTGTTTAATTAATTTTTTTAATTCTCATTTTTTTAATTGAAATGGGAAAGATGTAGGTATGTTGATATGTAGAAATAGGAATGCAAACAAGAATATGCTTCATGACAATTGCCCACCTACAAATAAGAATCGTTATTATTGTTATACGATAAGTTATTGTTATATCATATCAACAGTGCATCAGTGAAGTTGAGTTGGTCTAATATGCTATTAAAAAGACATCTTTTTTTGTATGGCATCCTTTTTTTATATTTATAATATTTACTTATTCACTTGTCAAAAAAAAAAAAAAAAAAAAAGTACTATCAAGATAAATTTGCTTTTGTTAGTTAGTTCTGTCTCCAAGAAAGCATTGCAATTAGCATTGATGAATACCTATGTTCATAACTCATCCATTGTGTTCTATTTAGTGGTCATTTTGATTTTTGCTTGCCATAAGCAAGTAATTGATCACACTATTGTGTTTCATACCATGCATTTGAAGAAATATGTTCCATGGCTTTCATATTGCAAATCCTTAATTATTGATAGATGTGGAAAATGGACATACATTACATTTAGTTGCAAGGGACCCAACCCAATCACAACCTTCATCAGGTCAAAGCTCTGGAGAGACTAATGGGAATAATGGTAGTCGAGGTAATTATCTAAGTTTCTCGTGTAGTGAAATTAGGTTTTTATGTTACTTCATTACTTGAATGAGTGATTTTTATGTGATTTGACAGGAAATGATGCTAATGCTGGTGGCCCTCGTGCTCGTGTTGGGCAAATTTCACATAGTGTAGTGCTTGGGACCTTTAACGTTGGAGAGCAAGCTGAAGGGATTGTACCAGACCTAACTCGGGTGTGTCTTTTGGTCCTTACGTGGTGAATTACTTGAGTTTTGGCTTGTATTTGGTTTTAGGCTTTCAACAAGAAGATTACACTACTTAGTGCAGTGGAAATGCTTTATCATCTGTCACTTCACTCGCAGGTTATTGGGGCAGTTTTGAATTCTTTTGGTATTGGAAGCCAAACCACCAACACTGCTACAGGTGGTGCACAACCAAACACACAGGTGATTTTTGTTGTGAAAAAAAAATTGGTTGTTTTGTTTATTGAAACCAATAATTCATTGATGATATAGAAAAAGTGTAAGATTAGTTGTCCTTTAACTGCATAAAGACAAGAAAAAGCCCCTAATGGTGCCTAAAAACGAAGCCGATGAAACAAAAAGAACAATACAAGGAGGTTATGATCCCCTAATAAAAACCTAGAAGCTAATTGCATCACATTTAATTGAAGTATCTGTTAAATGGTTGGCTGAGTATGAAATCCACTGAAAGAACACTCCAACTGTGGGGACAAATCTAATATCCTGCACGGTAAAGAATACTACTTCTGAGGGCCTTCTCTTTTTTTTTTAGACACCCAGGATATAATCATCACTGAATCATTGTTAACTAAGAAATTGCTGAGGCCACAAGTATTGGCCCAATCAAGCCTTCCAACAAGTCTAATCCTGAGGCATCTACTGTCTGACCTTGTTGAACAAGCATAAAAAACTCTTAACTGCTCCTTGTTCATGATCTCAGAAATTTCATTGATGCCTAATTATCCTGGATTATATATAGAACAACCACCAAAGTGAAGCTTTGAGCTGCCATGGAGGAAAGTTCCTCAGAATATGGTGTTACAGGTTTTCTCTTTTCAGGTGTTCACCTTTCAGGCAAGCCATTTCTGTATCCAACATGATTATACTTAACTGGGTGACCCACTAACTTTGAGGAAACCAACACCCCATGGAGAAAAAAATAATCACATCACATTTCAAAACCAAAGTAAAGCAAGTGTAGCTGTGTGTGAGAGAACCGTACTCCTATTAGATGGTTAAGTCAATTGTACAACACTCAAGGAAAATTCCTCCAAATTATTTATTTTGCACTTTTCCTTGGGGCAACATCCTTGTCGATCTTTTGTTGATAACAAAATCTAGGTAATGAAACGGTTGCTGCTGGACATCTACCATTTGTCAGTCTTAAATTTTCCTTTTGATTAGTTTTCTTAGAGCCACTTCTTTTATATTGTCTTAGTGCAACTCATCTTTTGATTTTTTTTTTTTACCCTCACACGATTGTCTAATGGCTTCAACCCACATACCAATGCTAGTGAGAGTTGCGTATAAATTGGAAGTATCAGTATCTTTTATCCATGGAAGGTTTAGGTTGCATGACACCTATGAGGAGGGAATGTGGTTCAACTCTTATGATGCTTTTTTGGCTTTTTATCATGGCTTCAGTTTCAAATTGTTGTTTTTGTTCTTTTCAGTCCAATGCTCCTGGTCAGGCTTCTCAGGGAATTGAAGTAGATGGGACACATGGTAATGCCAATGGTCAGAGACAAGAAGGAAACCAGGCACAGCCTAGTCAACCATTCCAATCTCTGCCTCAAGTTATGCAATTTCCTGTACCAGGAGGTGCAGGACCTGCTCCTCAAATTCAGGTTGTAGTAACATTTCAAATTAATGGTTTTTTTAGATTACTCTTGATTAGCCTTTCTTTATAATTTTTCTCTTTGTTTCAGCCAATTCCTGATTCTCTGCACACACTTTCAGAGTTCATGAATCGCATGGGATTGTCGTTGTCACATAATGGTAATAATTTTGAAATGCATTACCTCACTCTGTGGTTGGGAATTTGCCAGCATAACTGTTTCTGGTTAATGCAGTGTATCAGCCAAATTCATCACCCACCAATGCAGATATACCAAGAGTGGAATTACCTTCCAACTCACGAGGACTGCCAACACCCGAAGCATTAAGCATTGTTATGCGTCAGGCAGAGAGGCTTCTCAGTGGCAATGCAGTTGCTGCTCTATCTGTATACACACTACTCAGACCACTTCTCTTCACTTCTTGTTTTATTTTGTTTTAGTTTGTTGCTATTTTGGAGTCTTCATGTTCAGTAGCAAAACTGCTTAAAAGATTTTAATATGCATATCAATGTGTGTCTACTGTAATAAATCCTTTCTCATTAGCTGTTTTCAAAATATACAACAAATTCTGGATTATTTTGCTTTTTTTTTTTCTTTTTTTGTGAAATTTTTGGAAGCTGTTCAAGTTATGTTCTGCACTTTTGTTTTACATATATCATTAGGATTTGGGAATGAGAAAATGGTATTGCATTTAACAGTTATCTACCAATTGGCTTGTAAGAATGGAGGTCGGTAGAATATTATCACAAGGGCCATTAACACATAAGAATTTTCATTAGATTCTACTTCAGCTGGAATTATTCAGCCAAGGGTAACCAAATATGGCATTGTTAAAAATCTTATGTTAATGGTTGCTTATACAAATCTCCCAATTTTAATTGAATTAGAAGGCAATGAATTATCCAAATCCATCTGGGAGAATGTGTTATTATTTGAATCTTGGTTGAAATCCTTGCAATCTCATCACTGTATAGTTTGTGTCATGAGATTTGGAAGTTTAGGGATGTTAAGAGTTGTATTATTTATTTTTTTGATTGGCAGGTATGTGACTGTTGTGAATTGACCAAATAACAAGGTTATTGTAGTCTAATAAGCCTTGAGTAGATTGATTATGTATTAACTCAGAACTCTTATGTATTAGTGTCTCATGATGATGATTTTAAATCATTGGGTTATTGTGCGAGACAAGAGAATGATTTTAAGGCAAGTATCCTTCAGAAAAGAGAACGATAATGATGAGGTTGAAAAAAATAATAATGGTAGAAGCCCTGGTAGAGAAAATGCTTGCTACATGGATGGGTTTATCTGATTTGAAGTCTTCTAATGATGATTCTGTGTTTTGACTGGCAACACCATGAAACTGAAATTGACACTTCCTTTGCTCAAATACTACCTGATTTGTGGGTGTGCTGTGCAATCTCTGTTATGGCTACAATTTTTTTTGATCTAAACTGATCTGACATATAGTAGTGATGCTTTGATCATACTTGAAAGAGAAACTGGGATAAAGTACTTGGTGTTTGAAATAAAACATCCAAATTAGGATTGAGGACCTGGTGTTTGAAATAAAAAATTCCAGAATCTTGAATTTCTTTACTTTGAATTCTATTACCTGATTATGTGTTATTCTAATTTGCTGCAACCTTGTAGCACATTGCAGGACGTGTGGAGCAAGAGGGAGCTTCAACTGATCCTACTATAAGGGGTGAAATTCAGACAGAAGCAATGCAAGTAGGGCTTGCAATGCAACATTTAGGTGTGCTCCTTCTAGAGCTTGGTCGTACAATTTTGACATTGCGAATGGGACAGTCTCCTGTATGGTCTTACCTTTATCTATGCTTTATTTAATTTCCTTCTATGATCTTTTTTTGAGCTCTTGTGGAGTTGAGTTATAATTCTTTTGGTGCATATTTCAGGATGAATCTTCTGTGAATGCTGGGCCTGCAGTTTACATATCTCCATCAGGGCCTAATCCTATAATGGTTCAGGTTTGTTAATGATCTAAGAAATCCTATTTTTGGTCATAATTTTAAAGATTTGAGGCTATCTTCTAAATCTTGAATGCATGAACAGGTGAGGCTGTTAGTCATTTCTAAAACAAATAATTGGATATATGTCTGTATCACCAGGGTCTAATTTAATGTTAAAGTCCAAAAAAAGGTAAAAGCAATTTCTTTAAGGAATTGTCTCAAGTTTGTAATGCACATTATTCATCATAGTAGATTGTTGGATATGTAGCTTGATGGAATAAGGCTTGGCAATTCCCTAAATTAGTTGTCTGTCAAATGACTACTAGATGATTTTCAAGACTAACGATAGCACTCTTTGAGAAAATAAACAGTTGCTATGTGAAAATGATTATCCTTTCTCCTGGAGTATTAAGTAATAATTGATGATGGGAAATTTTTTACTGTAAGGGCACTAAATACTTAGCTTTCTAACTTGCAGTAAATATCTTTAGGATCTTATTGAATATTTAATATGTAAACCTTATGCATGTGGGGGAAGGGATGATCATTTTGATGTAGCAGTTGTCAGTCATCCACAGAATGCTATCATCAGTCTTCCTGAAAGTAATAAAAGGGGTCATTTTTTCATGAGATGCAGCAGAAGACTGGATTGATTGAAGCTATAATAGTTGAAGTAAAAAATGGAGGTTCCAAGGGGTGGAAGAAGTTGGTTTGCTGTGGAGTCAAAATCTTTTGAAATCTTGATTGATGAAGTAGGAGGTAAGCTGAGAGGGTGCATTTGGGAGTGATGCAAAGGAATAACATCTTGGATCAGATTTGGGGATGTAAGTCTTCTAGTAGGTTGCTGGCTGGAATTGAGACTTGCTGCAGAGGTAGAGATGATAGAGGCTGGTCCCTCGTCTGGGAGGAGGAGGGAAGGAAGTACAGGTTGGAGCGTCGTTCAAATGAGGAGGGAAGATTTCTCCTTTACTCTGTTCGTGATTTAGAGGCAAAACGTTTTTGCTTAATTTTTCTAGAAGGGAAGGGGTTGTCTGGAGGGTGGAATATTTTGGCAGATAAGTTGAGAGAGGTTGGGGTAGTTCTCATTGGAGGCTTAAAGAATCCTCTGTCCATTGAGGTGCTGAAGAAGGAAAAGGAACCAGAACCAAGGACCTATGCAGATGTAGCAAAATCGAAAACGGGTAGGTTAGGAGATAAGGTCTGGCTCGAGTTGGGAAGGAGGGTGAAGCCAGAAAGACTTAAGCAGTTGGATCGCTGTTTAGTGGGCAGATGGGAAAATGGTGCGACCCCCCTGAGCTGGATTTTTTGAAAAATTGGGTTGGTCACGCTTGGCTCCTCAAAGGAAAGTTGAACATAGTTGTTTTGGGAAGAGGGCTTTTGCTCTTTGAGTTTGATTTGTTAAGTGAAGCCGAGCGTGTTTTGTTTAGAGGGAAGAGAAGGGTGAAAGACAATGTCTTATTTTTGGAAAAATGGCACCAGGAGGTGGGGTGTTTTTGTAATGGAGCCAATGCTAACGAGGCTTGGGTGAGAGTGGTGGGTCTTCCTCTTCACCTATGGAGCCGTGAGGTGTTTAAATTGATAGGTGATGGCTATGGTGGTCTCATTGCAGTGGATGAAAATATGGATTTTATGGCAGAATTGCAATGGGCTAGATTGTTGGTGAAGGTGGTCGGTAAGGATTTACCTACCTCCGTCCAGTTAGTGGTGGGGTCGGGGTGTTTTTTAGTCCACCTGTGGTGGGAAACCCCGCTTTGGTTCTCTCAGGTGGTGCCGGCGGGAAGTGTTTATGGGAAGGGTGATTTAGGGGATGAAGAAGAAGCAGGGAGTGGATCACGTGTTGTGTGCAGAGGAAGAGTGTTGGAAAAGGAGGCGCAGCCCATGGTGCAAGCTGGAGTACAGGGTGAGCCATCTTGTGGAAGCTCTTCAAATGGCGCTACAGTTTTCTCCTTTGACTCCGCTGTAAGGGGGCCTGGTTTGGAGGCGACTGATGGAGAAGATAGGCTAGGGAATAGGGGTCAAGGTGCAGGAAAAGTGGTCAAAGGGGGTGGATATGGTTTGGGGCCCGAAGTTCTTAAAGTTGGGCCTGTTCTTGGGGAGGCCCAGTTTAGAAGTGGGCTTGGGGAGGGAAGTTATAAGACAGCCTGTGAGGAAGCCCAGTTGCAAGGGCCGGTGGATTCAAGGCCCATTATGTTAAAAGGATGGCAGTTGGGCTGTGAAGAGAGGCCCTTTTACATTAAGGGCTAGTTTGTGGGCTGTGAGGGTATGCCCAGTATGGGCTTTGGACTTGCGATAGAGGGGATAAAAGGAGTTAGGGCTCATTCCCTTTCTGAGGTAGCGGAAATGGAAGCTAGGGCTACAGAGGAGGCTTCGCGTGCTCATGTTAGAGAGGACGCGGGGGTCGCCTATTGTCACGAAGGGGATTGGAGGGTTTCAAAGGCTTTTCTGACAAAAGCTAGAGCGCTGATAACTGACGAAGCGTTGACAGCCAAGGCATCCAGGTACAAGCCATATCTCGCTGTCTTTGGGGGGGTTCGGGACATCTTCTCTTCTACTCCTTCTTCTGGGTGTGATCGAGCTTTGATGGTGAGGGGCCCTTTGGGATTGGAAGATACTGTTGAAGGTGCTGGTTTTCAGGCTCCGTTGTGTGCAGTGTTGACTAATGGTAGTTCGTGGGTGATGGACATAGAGGAGGAAAAGTCTAAGGGTAATAAGTCGGAAGTTGTTGAGGAAATGCAAGAAAGGGAGGTTCTTGGTAGTAATTGGGATGAAAGTTGCTTGGTGAAGTTCAGTAAGTCGTTGGGGTTCTCGACAGAAGGCGTTGAAGGGGAAATCCTAAAATTGCTGCTAAGATTGAAAACTAGAAGAGATCAAAGCAAGGAAAAGGGAACTTTAGGACTGACTTGGTTCGATCGAGAAGTAAAAAAGTTAGAATGTTCGATTAATTACGATGAAGAGAGCAGAAAGAAAGGGTCGGACAGAAGAGAAGGGTACAGAGCTTTGTGTTTTAAATGAAGATTAAGATTTTATCTTGGAATGTTCGAGGGGTGAATGACAGAAATAAGAGGAAATTAATTAAAGCCTTAATTAGATCCCAAAAAGTGGATTTAGTTTGCCAACATGAGACTAAAATGACTGAGATGTCTTAAGGGGTGGTCCAAAGCCTAGGTGTGGGGAGATTTTTGGAGTGGGGAGCTTTGAATGCCAGGGGTGCAGCTGGAGGGGTGGTAGTTTTCTAGGATAATAGAGTATTAGAGCTAGTGGGGATGGAGGTGGGTCTTTTTTCCATTTCTTGTCGTTTCAAGAATTGTGAAGATGGATTCAGATGGACTTTTTCAGGAGTGTATGGTCCTACCATGAGAAGATTTAGAGAACTTTTTTGGGAAGAATTAGGAGCCATCCACGGGCTTTGGAATGACCCATGGTGTATGATTTTAATATGATCAAGTTTCCGAATGAGTGTAGAAGAGGAGGGAGGGTGTCTTCTTCAATGAGAAGATTCTCGGAGGTGATCGATGACCTGGACTTGAGGGATCTCCCTCTTCAGGGGGGTCCGTTTACCTGGAGTGGAGGGTTGAACAGTCAAACCATGTCAAGACTTGATCGTTTTTTGGTGTCGGAGGACTGGGAGGGCCATTTTAATGGGATGGTGTAGAGTACTCTTCCTAGGCCTGTGTCGGATCACTTTCCCATCCTATTGGATGGGGGAGGGGTGAGGAGGGAACTTGTCCCCTTCTGGTTTGAAAACATGTGGCTTAAGGAGGAGGGATTTAAGGATCTGCTGAAGGGGTGGTGGCATGGTTCAAGTTTCAGTGGATCCTTTAGTTTCATCCTTGTAGAGAAATTGAAGGCTTTGAAGGCCATCTTAAAATCTTGGAACAAGGATGTTTTTGGGAAGGTGTGAGTGAATAAGAGATTGGCCTTGGACAAAGTGGCTTTCTGAGATTCTCAGGAGAAGATGCTTCTTTTATCTATGGAGGAGTTGGAAGCTAGGAAGGAAGCAAAGGGGGATTTTGAGAAATGGGCTCTTATGGAGGAGATTTCTTGGAGGCAAAAATCAAGAGAAGTGTGGTTGAGGGAGGGTGACAGAAATACTAGTTTTTTTCATAAGATGGCCCACTCCCATAGAAGGAGAAATTGTTTGTCTAAGATAAAGATTAATGGAACCTGGTTAACAGAAGAGCAGGAAATTAAGGGGGGTGTGGTTGGAGCCTTCAAGAACCTTCTGACAGATCCTGGTGATTGGCACCCATCTATGGAAGGGTTGGATTTTAATTAGATTGATGTTGAGGATGTAGCTAGATTGGAGGAGGCTTTTACAGAGGTAGAGGTCTTCTCTGCCCTCTCAGATCTAAATGGGGACAAGGCTCCTGGTCCAAACAATTTCTCTCTCAGCTTATGGCAGTTTAGTTGGGATTTTATGAAAGAAGAGGTTATAGGCTTTTTGAAGAAGTGCCACGAGCATGACATATTCGTAAGGAGTCTGAATTCAACTTTCATGGTTTTTATCCCTAAAAAAGTGGGTGCGGAGGACCTTAGAGATTTCAGACCGATTAGTTTGGTAGGGGGTTTGTATAAACTGTTGGCAAAAGTGTTAGCTAATAGGCTTAAGAAGATTGTGGGAAAGGTGGTGTCTTCAGCTCAAAATGCTTTCGTTGAAGAAAGACAAATTCTTGATGCTGCCCTAATTGCCAATGAGGCAATAGACTCAATGCTGAAGAGAAATGAGAGTGGGGTGTTGTGCAAGCTGGATATAGAGAAGGCTTATGATCACTTAAACTAGAATTTCTTGATGCAACATTTTCTGTTTTAATCAATGGCACTCCAGCGGGTTTCTTCAACAGTTCAAGGGGTTTCTCAATAGGGCCCTTTTATGTAAGTGGAACTGGCGCTTTGCGAATGAAAGGGAGACTCTTTGGAGACGCGTCATTAGTAGGAAGTTTGGGGAGAAAGAAGGGGGTTGGTATACTATAGATGTTAGGGAGGGATTTGGAGTAGGCTTTTGGAAGGAAATAAGGAAGGAAGGAGCTCTTTTGCAAAACAAAGTGGTCTTTTTTGTGGGGAATGGTAGAAGGGTGAAATTTTGGAAAGATAATTGGTGTGGGAACTTCACTCTCTGTAACTCCTTTCCCTATTTGTATGCCTTTTCTTCATATAAAGAGGCTTGACTAGAGGAGTTGTGGGATCATTCGGTAGAAGAAGGGGTTTGGAGTCCTAGCTTCTCTAGGCCCTTTAATGACTGGGAGGTGGAGGAGGTGGAGAGATTACTTTTGACAATCCGGGTAAGAGGCTTAATCCTCTTGTGGAAGATAGAATGCTGTGGAAAGAGACTAAGGATGGGTTTTTCTCAATTAAATCTCTTTATAGTACTCTAGCTTCAAGAAGAGTTGTTTAGTTCCCTAATAGCATTATTTGGAGTCCTTGTGTGCCTACTAAAGTGTGTTTCTTTGCTTGGGAAGCTTCTTGGGGTAAGGTGCTAACTTTGGATCAACTTAAAAAGAGGGGTCGGTTTCTAGCTAACAGATGCTTCCTTTGCTGTGAGGAAGAAGAGTCAATTGATCATATTCTTATTCAGTGCTCCAGGGCAAGAGTGTTATGGGAGTTATTGTTTGCTCTTTTTGGTGTTACTTGAGTCCTTCCTTTTTCGGTCAGAGATACCCTTAGTGGTTGGTGTGGCTTTAACTTGGGCAAGAAGCATAGAAAGGTGTGGAAGGCAATGCCTTTGTGTATTTTTTAGGCAGTTTGGAAGGAAAGAAACAGGATTGCTTTTGATAATGAGGAGCTTTCAATTCATAGGTTGAAAAATTCTTTTGTATGTAACCTTTGGTTGTGGACTAAGTCAGTTGTAAATGATGGTCCTCTTCCTTTACTCAGTTTTTTTGATTGGCTAGGTGATAGTTGAGGGTTGGTTTTGTATTTCCTTTTCTTTTTTGTGCCCTTTGGCGCCTCTTATATACTCCCTGTATGCTTTTGGGTCAGCCTCAAGGTGCCATTTTCTAATATATGCTTTTTGTGTGTTTGCCTATAAAAAAAAAATGCTTAGCTTTTCATAATCCTACTGCTATTCTTTGTTCTCTCAAGGCTCAGCATGCTGCATTCACTAGAACTTTCCTTGAAGCATGTATAGAGAAACTATTGTGTGAACAACGAGCCTTTTGGTGCTCTACAAGGCTTTTCTTAGCAAGTTTTGGAGGTTTGATGGTAAGCAGGATAGTTATGGAACAGAGTTATTTTGGATAAGTATGGGGAGTTGGATGGAACTTGGTGTCTAGGGGGAGGGAGGGAATCTTGTGTGACAAGCTTTTGGAAAGTTATTAGAAGAGGGTGAGCTGCCAATCCATGACTTTGGAGGTGAGAGGAGGTTTGAGAGGTGGTAAATGTTGGTTTGCAGTGGAGTCTAAGACCTTTGAAATCTCCATTGAAGGAGTTCAAGGAAGACCTAGAGGGATTATTTTGGAAAGGAGTAGAGACTTCTCTTCTTGGATAAGGTTTGGGGAAAGGAGTTTGAGCTACCTGTTGGAAGGTGTGGAAGCCTGGTGTAGAGGGGAGTCAAGCTTAAGGTGCTTAAAAGGCTGGGAAGATGGGGGAAGGAAGTTCCGGTTGGAGTGTTGCTCGAATGAGGTTGGAAGGTTTTTACTCTGCTTTGTGTGAGATTTGGAAGCTAAGAAGTTTTGTCTTGTCGTTCTGGAGGGCAAAGGTTTAGTTGGGGGGTGGTTTTTGTTGGCTAAGACGTTGAGGGCCCTAGGAGTCTCCACTCCTGCACTAACTAAAGTTTTCTTTGGTCACGATGCTCCGACCTCTGAAAAGGTTGAGTGTAGTTTCATAGAGAAAGTTAAAGGAACTTGTGCAAATGCTACGAGGGTGAAGACAGGGGAATCGGGAGAGACTTTATGGCTGCATTTAAGGGATCAAGAATTTCATTGCAGGGAAGAGTAGTTGAGTCGTTGTTTGGTTGGACGCTTTGGTGACAATCCAGATTCGGTTCCTCCTTTATCATCCTTGAAAGAGTGGGTGTATGCCCGATGGACTTTGAGAGGGGGGGTCTTAAGAATCTCCAAGTTGGGTGGGCCCCTTGTGTTGTTCAAGTTCGAGAATAAATGCGAGGTTGATGTGGTGCTTTTAAGGGGCAGTAGATGGTTTAAGGGGAGAGAGGTTCACCTGCAGAGATGGGGACCTGAAGTGGGTTGTTATTGGAATGGTAGCCATGCTAAGGAAGTTTGGGTGAGGGTAGTACAATTCCCTCTTCATTTTTGGGGCAGAGAGGTATTTAAGAGGATTGGGGATAGCTATGGGGGTTATATGGCTATAGATGAAGAAATAGCTGCTTTTTCTCAACTGCAATAGGCTCGAATCTTGGTGAAAGCCACTGGGAAGGACCTGCCAGGGTCACTACAGGTGGTGGCCGGTCACACCTGTTTCATGATTTGTCTGTGGTGGGAAGCCCTACCATGGGTTTCTCAAGTGGTGCCAATATCTAAGTCTTGTAGAATCACAGGGCGAGAGGAAAGGGATGAAATTGTGAGTAGCTCACGCGCTGGTGAAAGCATGCGGGATAGGGGTGCAGAAGGTGCAGGTGGTAGGTCGGCTAAGGGTTCTAGAGTTAAAGGTTCTTGGGCTTGGGTTTAGGCCAGCTAGCTGTGTGGAGAAAAAGAAAAAAGATGATTTGGGCCCAAGTGTGCAGGTCTAAGAAATGCCCACGGGTAGGGCATGTTGGGTTATGGGCTCTAACCCCTTGAGGCCATTGGAAGTGGGCTGAGTTAAGGGTGTTAAGGGGCTTATTGGGCCTGTGTTTAAAGAGGCCCAATACCCCTCTGTTTTCTTTGGGCGGCTCTTTTCTCCTAGGGCTTCCTCAGAGACCTTCGTGGAAGCAGTAAGGAAGGATCTGAAGGTGTCAGCTGACAAAGACTTGATCGTCGAGGGGTCGCTTTTAGGCTGACCGACGCTCACCAACGAGGCTTTGTTGGCGGAAGCCTCCAGGTACCCCGTTTCCCACTCTTACTCTCTTTTTTCTTTGGGGTTTCGGGGAGATTTTTCTTCTTCTCCTTTCTTGGGGCCCGATGAGGCTTTTAGGGTGCGTGAGAGGGCTTCTAGTGGGTTGGAAGGCTCTGAGGCAGCGGACTAGGACCCTCTGCGAGTAGTGTCAACAGAAGCTGCTTTAGTCCTTAATGGCCAAAAGGAGCTTACTTGTGGCTCGATGGACAATGACGTCTCATCTAAGCTTGCGATTGTCTCAATTGGGATGGATTTTGCGAGGCCCCTAGTGGCATTGACTAACTTTCAAGTGGAAATGGGGGAGCAAGCTGAAGGGTGGAACTCTAGTTGCCTCACTAAGTTCAGTCGGTGCCTTGGCATGCTAATAGAAGGATTTGAAGAGGAAATTCTATATCTTATGAGGAGGATGAAGGGGAGATTGACCAAAAGGGGGAGGATGGGACTTCTAGAAAGGCGAAGTCACTGTCTTCAAATTCTGATAGGGAACTCAAGAAGTTGGAGTGGGCAGTGAGCTATAAAAAAGCTATGATTGATACCAGATTGGGCAAATCCGGTGGGGCTTTTGTGTCGGTGTGTAAATAAAGATAAGAATGTTATCCTGGAACGTTAGAGGGGTAAATGGCAGGGGTAAAAAGAAGATAATAAAGTCGGTGATTAAATCTCAGAGGTGTTCGAATTAGTTGGCTTGTTAATAGGGGAGTACTCAATTTCGTGTCGCTTCAAGAACGGTGAGGATGGTGTTTTGTGGGTGTTTACTAGTGTGTATGGTCTGGTTTGCAGAAAGGAAATGGAGAACTTCTGGGATGAGCTTGGGGCAATAAGAGGTTTATGGAGTGACCCTTGGTGTGTAGGTGGGGATTTGAACCTGATAAGATTTTCAGAGGTGTTAGAGGAGCTAGAGTTGAGGGACATTCCTGTGCAGGGGGTCCCTTCGCTTGGAGGGGTGGGATGAATAACCAATCTGAATCTAGATTTGACTAATTTTTAGTGATAGATGATTAGGACAACTTTTTTAATGGGACAGTGCAGGTTGTTTTACCCAGACCGGTTTCTGATCATTTTCCCATTTTGCTCAATGGGGGAGGCTTGAGAACATGTGGTTGGAGGAGGAGGGGCTTAAAGATCTAGTTAAGAATTGGTGGATGAGCTTTAATTTTAATAGGACCTTCTACTTTGTTTTAGATGCAAAATTGAGAGCCTTAAAAGTAGTCTTGAAGGCTTGGAATAAAGAAGTGTTTGGTTTCATTGAGGCTAGAAAGGGAGATGCTCTTAGTCGGGTTGTGTATTGGGATGAGAAGGAGTTCAACCCTGAATCTGGAAGAGTTTGAAGCTAGAAAGAAGGCAAGGGAGTCTTATAAGACGTAGGTACTGGGGAGGAAATCTCTTAGGGACAAAAATTTCGGGAAGTGTGGTTGAAGGAGGGGGATAACAACACCAGATTCTTCCACAAGATGGTGAATGCACACAATAGAAGAAACTGGTTATCTAAGGTGAAAGTGAATAGTTGTTGGCATACTGAGGAGAATGAAATAAAAGCTAGTGTGGTCGGGGCATTTCATGACCTTTTTGCAGAAGAAGGGGAGTGGAGACCCAGTACTGATGGGTTGTCCTTTGAGGGGTTTGATAGCAGTGAAGTTAAGAAGCTAGAGCTTCCTTTTTCAGAAAAAGAGGTGTTCGTTGCTCTTATTGATTTGGGCAAGGACAAAGCTCTAGGTCCGGATGGTTACATCATGGCGTTTTGGCTTTTTTGTTGGGATGTTGTGAAGGTAGAGGTGTTGGGTTTTTTTAGGGACTTCCATGAGGAGGACAAATTTGTCAAGTCTTTGAATGCTATTTTCCTAACTTTTGTTCCAAGAAAGCTCTCTTGTGCAAGTGGAGCTGGCGGTATGCCAATGAAAGAGAGACCCTTTGGAAGCAAGCCATCAGTCAAAAGTATGGAGAAGATGATGGGGGGTTCCCACAAGGTGAGTGAGAGGATTGGTGTGGGGTTGTGGAAAGCTATTAGGAAGGAGTGGGATAATTTGAGTAGCAAGTTGGCCTTCCAAGTGGGCAATGGGCAGAGAGTGAGATTCTAAAGGGACAAGTAGTATGGTGATGAGCCATTATGTGAGTCATTCCCTTCCTTATTTACCCTTTCTTCGAGTAAGGGACAAGTGGTGGCGGATGTTTGGAACCTTGAAGGTGAAAGGGGTGGATAGACCCCTCTTTTCTCTATGGCAATTAATTATTGGGAGTTAGATTTGGTGGAGCGTTTTCTGCAATAGATTCAAGCAATTAGGGTTCACAAGGATGTGGATGATAAAGTGATTTGGATAGCTTCAAGGTGTGGGGCCTTTTTGGTCAAATCTCTCTATTTTATTTTGAGCCTAGAGATTCTCCTTTGTTCCCTGGTGGTAGCATTTGGAGATCATGCGCGCCACCTAAGGTGGCTTTCTTCGCTTTGGGATACATCTTAGGGAAAGTCTTAACTCTGGACTAGATTCAACAGAGGGGGCACTATTTGGCAAATAGATGTTTCCTTTGCCCCTTTGAAATAGAGAGTTGATCACCTTTCTTCTTCACCATGCAAAGGCTCGGGTTCTTTGGAATCTTCTTTTTTCCCTCTTTGGTGTGTCTTAGGCTCTCTCCTATTCTGTGAAGGATACTCTTCTTTTGGTGGCATGGGTCGTTCGTGGGTGAAGTTCGTGAAAAGGCTTGGTAAGCGGCCCCTTTATGTATATTTTGGACAGTGCGGAAGGAACATGTTAGCGTTTGACAATGAGGAGTTATTGATCCAAAGATTGAAAAATTCTTTTGTATGTAATGTGTGGTCTTGGTCTAGGCTGTCTATAGATATGAACCCTATTTCTCATGTTAGTTTCATTGATTGGTTAGGCTCTTAGTTAGGGCAGGTGATGTTTTTTGCTTCTTTCCCTCCTCTGGGTTGAACCTTTAGGCTTTTACTGTATACTTCCTATATATTATGAGGGCATTGCTATTGGTGTCTCCTCTTTACTTTATATACAACTTTTCTTTACCTATAAAAAAAATGCTTAGCTTTTCTTATTATATCCATTTCAGCTATTACTGAATATTTGGTATCTAAACCTTATGGATTGTTGATACACTTGCGTGGTAGTTTGTTAATGTTCTTCATTTGCTTATTTTATGATGTAAATAGATCCCTTATTTGGACAATACACATCCCCATTGACCGAGTCTAATAATTAACCTAATTAGATATTTTGCATATACACATTTTTGTCTGTTTCCTTGTCAATGAAATCATTTGTGAACATTTTTATGATAAGTGTAACTGTTTATAGACATTGAGTTGCAACCATGTCTATTGCTCATGATATTGTTTGTTCAGCCCTTTCCTCTTCAAACCAGCTCTTTCTTTGGTGGTTCAACTGTTCCTCAATCAAATCCTCCTGCTGGTCCTGGAAATGCGCCAAGGCACATAAACATTCACATACATGCTGGTGAGGATAAAATATCATTCACCCATACAGTTGACCTTCTTACATGATTCAATTAATTGACATTGTTCATTATCAGGCACATCACTTCCACCTATTGTTTCAGCAGCTGGTACCAGGGCAGGAAATGGGGATGGAATGCAGGGAGAACGTGCTAATGGAAATGTTTCAGGTAATTTTAAATGAACAAGAGTGCTGCCTCCTAGAAATATCATTGTTGCAGCTGTCCCATCATGTTCCATTGATATTGTGTTTTCCACTGCAGCACAATCAGATGCTTCTATTTCACAGGCACCTTCCGACTCTGGTGCACTATCCTCCGTTATAGCTGAAGTCAATTCACGGATCAGAAATTTGGTTGATAACATGCGGGGGGGAAACCAGGTTCCATCAGGTGGTTTGACATTGAATGTTCAGTCCATCCTAAATATAGCTTTACTATGATCCACTAAGCAGCTCTTTTATGCGAGCAGGCCAAGCAGGGAGTTCAACTGTTCAGAATATGTCTACTGGATCTGGTCCTGGTAATGATGTAGGGAGTGATCAGCTGAAAAACATGGCAGTCGCAGGAGCCAGGGAAACCAGCCTACCCTCAGACACATGCATCCCTGGAACTGATGGTCATACGGTATGATCTGTTGAAAAACTCAGATCATACATACATGCTGTTTGTTGATTTTTATTGGCTGGAAACTAAAACTGATTTACTGATGATTACCAGTCACAACCTGAACACCACCAAATGAATAATAATCAGGATAAAAGAGGTGTTTCACAGTCAAAAGATGTACCATCAACTTGTGCTGTTGAAGGCTCTTTTAGCTGCTCAAGTGGAAGTGATGAAGCTACAAGTGGTCCAGCAGATGCTTCAGATGATGCTCCAAGATCAAGCCAGAGGCAGGATATTCCTGAGGAAGCCAAAGCTGTTCCACTTGGATTAGGGATGGGAGGTTTGCAACTTAAGGTGAGGTATATTATTTTTGTTTCTTTACTATATATCTTTGAATTTACTAGAAGGGGGTGCTCACACTTCAGATGAGGATACTGACCTGTTTTCCTAGGAATGTGAGGCTTTCCCTAAATGAATAATTTCCATAAGTGCCCTTCATGTTATCTTGGGAAAAGTGGCAATTTTGGTTCATTAATTGCCTTAAAAGGAAGGGTTATTTACCTTTCTATAGCAGTATAAGTATTGTACATATGCTTTTCTACAAACCTTATTGCTTATATTGTTAGCCAAATAGGTTGTTTCAGTTTTGCAATGAAGCTGTATAAACCTTCTATTTTGACTTTCTAAGTTACATGATGAAACATGGTCTCCTTGAGGCACTGAGTGGTGGGCTATTTTAGTAGTAGAATTGTTATTATGGCCATATAATTGAGAGAGCCACAATTTCTGCTTTTGTTTCTCGTAAGTGTACATGGGCCTTGAATTGTTTATATTTGAACTGCATGGAAGTAGGAAAGGAATGAATTACCTTTCTTTTAATAGTGGTACAGTAATTCTGGTAGTGATAGATCAGTTATGTAGATTACTATTTTTAGATTGTTTCTTATGTCTTATTGATTATTATATATTGCTATTTTCTTATATACATAAAATTGTGTGCTGAGCAGCTAAACAGCACTTTTATTTGTTGAAGATTTCTTATTTGAACTCTTTTGGTTCCTTTTTATTCTATGGCCCATCATTGGTTACTAAAGTTGTCTTTGATTAAGCAGAAGCGTAGTAAGCAGCCAAAATCACAAGGCAAGAACAATGATTGTGGAACTTCTAGTGTTCCTTCTGTCAATCAGAATCAACGCACTATGACAAGTGCCCAGCAGGTTTTGCAGTCTCTTGCCTCTCGTGGTTCGACAGCAAATAGGACGGATGCAAATTGCCCACCCTCGCAGTTTCTTTCTTCTCGTAGTTTCACAGCAAATAGGATGGATGTTAATCGCCCACCCTCACACTTTCTTGCCTCTCGTAGTTTCACAGCAAATAGGATGGATGCAAGTGGTCCACCCTCAGGGCAACCATTGCATGTCCTTGGCCAGGTCAGGGAGGGTATGTCATCAGGAGGTCAAGGTATTGATGCAAATTTGGTTTTTTAATTATCTCATGTTCTCCACAATCCTGGTTTAAGTGGTTTTTGTTCAGGGCTTGCAGAGCAGTCTGGGGCTGGTTCTCCTGATGTCTTGAGTAATATGCTGCAACAACTCTCTCAAAACCCATTAATGATGAATACAGTCAATCAAATCGCTCAACAGGTTGATGGCCAAGAACTTGAAAGCATGTTTTCTGGGCTAGGGAGAGGCCAAGGTGGAGGCATTGATCTGTCAAGGATGGTTCAACAAATGATGCCAATTGTTAGTCGCGCTCTCAGCAGTGGGCCAAACCGTGGAGAACTATTCCATGGTGTAGGATCTGAGCCCCAGCCACAGCACAGTGAGAGAAGGCCTAGCAGAGGTGACAAACCAGATGTTCAAAATTCTCAGGTTTGGATGCCTTGTTTGTCAAAAATTTCAGGTTCTCCGATGATTATTGATTACTTCAGTGAGTTATTAAATGAGCTGTTTTATGAATAAGCAACTTTATTGGCAGATTCATAACACAATTGCATTCAGGTTGGTTTAAATATAATAATTTTTTCATCATATAAGTAATTCAAACATTAAAAATATCTACCCTCCATGAAATTCAGTGAGAGTGCAGGATTTAAATGATGATGAGGATAATAATAATAATTTAACAACATTATGTAGTTGTTCAAGGCTGGAATCTGAGGGAACTTCATCTTTGAAGTCTACAAGAGTGCATTGAATGTCTCTGGATGGAGCCAAATCTTGTGAATAACTGTGGCAAGTTGACGAGTGAACTGTTTTCTATATAAGCAAAGCTTATGGGCATATTGATAACGAAATTGCATTTGGGGTGGTTTAGGTACTCTTCCACTTGGCAGTAGGGGTGATGGAATTTCTCCATCAGTTTAAGAGTAACCTGAACATAAAAATATCTACTCTCCATGAATTTCAGTAAGAGTATAGGGCTTAAAGGATAGTAATGGGTATAATATTAATAACAATTTAATATCCGTCAGGGTAGCCCAATTGGTCAATTTGAACACTGGGAAGTGTAGTCCTAGTAAGTGGCACATGATCCTGGGTTCGAATCCTATCACTGATGATACCTTGCATTTAGCTGGTACTGGTTGTTGCGGGGCGGTTAGCACCCTGAGGTTTGGGTCCTCATGGAAAGTCCTAAGGGTTTGGCCATGAAAGGTTCCTCGGTTATCAAAAAAAAAAAATTAATAACAATTTAACAAGTCATCCAGTTGTGCAAAGCTGGAATCTGGGAGAACTTCATCTTCGGAAGTTAAGAAGAGTTCTTTTGATGCATTAAGCATCTTTTAGTGGACCAAAGTCCTGTAAGTACCCTTTTTAAATCACTGTAAAGGGAAAAGACAATCAAATCAGGTTTCATTACAACCTGATGATATAGAACCTATTTGTTGTGTGCTTCTATGCTATATACTGGAATTCAGTGACCATTGTATTCGCTTTCTTTTGTATATATTCCTTGGGTTCCAACATCTTTTCTGTATCTACTTTGACCATGGTTGTCCCTTGTTAGGAGAATTAGAATTCCTAAATTATAGCTCTTTTATTTCGTGCATCACAGTTTGGTTGATCGTGGTGTGAGTTTTGAGAAATGATAAAATCTAAAGTTAGGCTTCATGATTTAGCCCTACCAGTTTTGAAATTCTTTACTACATTATCTTTGATAAGCACGCATACTACGCTTGATCTTTGCAAAAGGCTGACAAAATGTATGGAAAGGCTAACACTTAGCAAAGTTGTACAGAAGTAAAAATACTGGGAAGACGTAATGGCTGGATCTCCTTTGTGTTGATGCAAAAGTGGCCTCTCACTAAGCGACATTTCCTGTTAGGGTTGAAAATTTCTTTCTTTTGTGTTGCAGTACCTGAATGCAAACCTATTATGTGAAAGCCATTTGTTGTAGATTTTTGTGCTTTCTTGTTCATATCACTGTTGATCTCATGCTCATGAGCTGATAAGTTTTAGGACCTTTTTTTGCTATGCCATCTGCTGTGATAATTGTTTTCCTTTCCTTTGTCCTTTAGACTGACCTTCGAGAAGTAGCTGAAAGCATTGAACGCCAAATTCCACCCCAAGATATTTTCCGCTCTGTAGCTGAAAATGCAGTTCAACTATATGCTAATGGAACTGGTCCAGAGGGGTTGTTGGATGTGTTGTGTAGTGATGAACATCTTGCCACAGTAAGTATCCTACTTCATGTTAATTGCTCTAAGTATCAATGCTTGCGCATGAACCTGCATGAAATGTCCTCTTTAGTGCGTTCTATACATTCAATTTTATGTTGGCACACATACTCAGATACTTTGGCTGGTGCAGGAGTTTATGGAGGTGCTGCAGCGTGATGTATGCAACCGACTGCATGGGAAATCTGGGGCTAAGGACTGAGTTTGATCTTTTTGTGTTGTGGATGATTTGTATTCAGCATTAAGTTTGGAGGGGTGAGTTTTGCTGAACTTTTTGGCTATGCTGAAGTCACTTTTAGCTTCTTTGCTTGTTAAATCGTACACCCTTGTACAAATGGTTTCTATAATAGTTTCTGTACCATTCAAATAGATTTATTATTTGTTCATTTAGTTGTATCAGTTGAGTTATTCTGTAGAATGCATGGCTTGATAGCATTTATTTGTGCAACAGTGAAATCGATCTTTTTAGGGGGGTAGACATTGGTGTTTCTACATTATTTATCTTTTGATCCATTATTTTTTTGTGGGAACTTCAAAATTTCTCCTCCACAGTTGAGACTTTTCAGATGACTTGAACATTTTATCGTTTTTTCCTTTTTCTAAGTATAAAATTATGTTCCGAGCCCTAAGGATAGGATAAGTCGATTGAACAAATCATTGTTCGCCATTTGAGGAGCCTAAATTAGATCGCCCATGGGGAGGTAAAAAAAGGACTTGTCCAAATCAGTGTTAAAATTATTTGTACATTTGGTATTTATTAAGAGTCAAATTGTGTTTGATGAAAATTTTGAAAGAATACTTGCTACGTGAGAGGTTAAAAAAATGAACGTATTACAATTATTCCAAAATTACGTACTTTGATTTCCCATTTGTCACAACCTTGAGGACGGCTCATGGTCATAGTGGATATAACGTAACAATAAAATTAGTTCGGGTAAAGTGACTCCGACTGAAAGAGATGTATATATATGCCTCAAAAGAGTTCCTATTTTTCCTTATAAAACCATCGTAACAAAAATAAACAAGGATTGGTAATAGTAAATTTGGTTCTTTTGAATAATGGTGTAGTGAGTTTGATTGCAAATTTATATATTAAAAAGAAACAATTATATTCCATTAAATCATCATAAAAAAACTTGATTTAAAACTGTATCATAGCTAGATTATGATATATAGAAGAATCGTTAATGGTCATTTTTTATATAGCCCAATAATAAATTGAGTTCTTTCTATCCATCCATTAGTGTGATTTTGATTGTAAGGAAATTTAAAAAAAAACTAAGTTTGCAACCGGATTATAGCTAGTTATACTTGAAATTTAAAAGAAAGAAATTATATCCTTTTGGAGAATCATATTTGTTAAAAAAAAAACCTAAGTTTCCAACCACATTATAGCTAGTTATATTCCCTAAAATTATCATAATGAATTTTCATGAGGAAAAAAAAAAAAATCACCTTGCTCTTAGATTAGAGTTATGATATACTGCACTAAAGGACTGCTAATAGTGAATATTGATATAATCTAACTAAAAATTTTGCTCTTTGGAATGATGGGATAACACAATTTTGATTGCAACTAATTTTGAAAAGTAGTTACATTCTCTAAAATCATTATGATGATTTTTTATATGTAAAAATAAATAAATAATTAAATAAATTTGCTACCAAATAAGAACTAGACTATATTTTACTAAAGATTACTAAGAGTCAATTTTGATATTGCCTAACAATAAATTTGGTTCTTTGTAGTGTGATTTTAATAGCAAGAAATTTAAAAGAGTAGTTATATTCTCTAATATCATCATGATAAATTTTTGTGTTAATATATATATATATATATATATTCAATTTACTACCAAAGAGAGCTTGACCATACCACACTACAGGATTGTTGATGGTCAATTTTGATAGAACCTAACAATAAATTTGACTCTTTTGAATGATAGGGTAACACAATTTTAATAGCAAATAAATTTATAGGAGTGATTATATTCCCTAAAATCATCATAATGATTTTTTGTGTGGTGAGAGAATAACTATTTGCTACAAGATTAGAGCTAAATTATACCACATTAAGGATTGTTAGTGGTCAATTTTTATCTAGCTTAACAATAAATTTGGTTGTTTCAAAAGACAGGTTATAACCAATTTGATTGCAAATCACTAATTATATTTTCCAAAATCATCCTAATGAATCCTTGTGTAACAAAACTTCAGTTTGTTATCAAATCTAAGCTAGACCATGTTATGTTAAAGAACTACTAACAATCAATTTTGATATAGCCTAACAAAAAAATAAATAAACATTTATGCATCTGGTGGTGGCAAAGGAGTAAAGCTCAAAGTGCCCTAAGAGTGGATCCAGGGGATGATGTAGTCAAACTATCCTTCAATCTCTTAAAGTTGAAGGTCCTAAGAGCCCATCCTTTGATGGAGACAAGCCATGGAATCCTAAGTCTCTCGAGTGGTCAAGTCTGCGAATGTAGATGCCTCATGTGCAACTCATGACAAACTCGCACGATCTCGATTGGAACGAGTCCTTAGAGCAGAATCTAGATAGTCTACCTCTAGAACACCACCCTAGTCCATAGCTCGGAGCTCGTCCTTCTTAGCAACTACCTCCTAATGTGCATGTTGGCTTGCATCCTGTGGTCTATGAACTGGAGGCGCCATAGAAGCACAGACATTACTATAGTGCTTGGCCTAGGAGCTCCTATCCAAAAAGGCATGGGTAGCCTAAACCCCTAGTGCAAGGTCAATCTCAAAGCCAACATCCTTAAGAATTCGTGAGATAAGGAGGGCAAAGAAGAGAGTGTCTCCTCTAAATGATGGATCACGAAGAGGAGTGATTGTGTCTAGGATGACTTGGCAAATGTCAAATTGTTGGCCTAAAAGAATGGCATGAATAAAGCTAGAAGATGAACGATGGATCTGTAAAATAAAGGGAAAAAATATTTTTCTTTTTATTTAATTATACAATTGAATTAGACGTAGCTTTATATAAGAGATTTCTTACAATCATGTTAATCATGCTAATCTATTCTTGGTAGTCTAAGTATAAAAGGCAACTAATCAAATATACAACTAATACAATATGGCTGGATATTTTTGTCAATGGAAAGCTAGATGTCATTGGCCTTCTCAACACTCCCCCACAAGTTGGAGAGTGAATGTCAAGAACTCCCAACTTGCACATCATAGTTGAGAAAGCTTCCTTTCCCAATGGCTTGGTGAATGCATCTGCAAGTTGATTCTTTGAAGCAACATGTTTGGTTACAATTGAACCATCTTGTATTTTGTCATGAATAAAATGCCAATCCATCTCTATATGTCTAGTTCTTTCATGGAAAACAGGATTGACTGTTATATGTAATGCGGTTGTGTTATCACAATACAACAATGCCGGCTTCGGATGCAATATTCTCAAATCTGTCAATAACGAGCGCAGCCAGGATAATTCACAGCATGCACCTGTCATGGCTCTATATTCGGCTTCTACTGAGGAGGAGATACGTTTTTTTGTCTCTTTGTCCGCCAAAAAATAAGAGAAGATCCTAGAAAAACACAATAACCTGTAATGGATCTACGAGATATTGGATAACCAGCCCAATCCAAATCAGAAAAAATTCGCAAAGATAAATCATTATGAGAAGGAAAAAATAGACCTTGTCCTGGACTACTTTTCAAATAACACAGCACACGTAAGGCAGCTTCCATGTGTGGTTTGTGTGGTGCATGCATGAATCTACTTAACATATGGACCGAATAGGTGATATCTGGTCGGGTAATAGTCAAATAAATTAGGCGTCCAACAAGTTGTCTATACTGAGATGGATCTTTAAGCAATTCACCCGAATCTGAGAGCTTTATGTTTTGTTCCATGGGAAAGCTCACAGGTTTAGCACCCAAAAAACCACCATCTTTAAAATTTTCCAAAGCATATTTTCGTTGTGAGATGGAAATACCTTTGTTTGACCGAGAAACTTCGATGCCCAAAAAATACTTCAAATCACCCAAATCTTTAATCTGAAAATGACTATGAAGAAATTGCTTGAGTGCTAATATGTCTTTGACATTATTACCCGTAATAAGAATGTCATCAACATATATTAACAAAGCTCTAAAAGATTTGCCTTTCAGACATGTGAATAACGAGTAATCGGCTTTGGATTGAGTGAATCCAGCAGCTTGGATAACTGTAAAGAACTTGGCAAACCATTGTTGGGAAGCCTACTTTAAACCATACAACGACTTGTGAAGGCGACACACTTGATTCTCCTCCTGTCCCTGAAGACCAAGAGGTGGAGTCATATAAATTTCTTCATGGAGATCACCATGAAGAAATGCATTGTTGACATCAAATTGGTGAAGAGACCAATTTTGGGCAGCTGCTAAAGCCAATAAACAATGGACAGTAATCATTTTAGCAGTGGGAGAAAAAGTGTCATGATAATCTAAACCTTCCAACTGTGTGTAACCTTTCGCAACCAAACAAGCTTTGAAACGCTCAATAGTACCATATGAGTGTCGTTTGATTTTATAAACCCAACGACAACCAATAGGCTTTTTACCAGGAGGAAGAGGAGTGAGGGACCAAGTGTGGTTGGCGTCTAAAGCGACCAATTCAGATTGCATTGCTTCTTGCCAATGGGGATGAGAGATTGCTTCTGTATAAGAGGTAGGCTCAATATCTTAACTGACAGTAGCAATAAATGAGCGATATTGTGGTGAGTAACGATGATAAGAGACAAAATGGCAAAGGGGATATCGCGTACCTTTTTCTGGACCTGATGACAAAGGCGGAAAATTGTTGGGAGATGTCACTTGGTTGTAGACATAATCACGTAAAGTCGTGGGAGGGTGATGAGGTCGTTGAGAACGACGTAAAATGGGTTCTCAATGAGGACTAGTAGGTGATTGCAGATGCAAAATTGGATTCGGTGGTGTGGGTTGTTGGACAGGAGAAACTAGTTATGGTGGTGAGGAATCGAATACAGAAAGAGGAACCATAGGGCATGAATTTGAGGAAATGGACTCATAGGGAAAAATAGTTTCATGAAAAATAACATCACAACTAGTGAACATTTTATGGGTGTCAAGGTCATAGAGCTTGTAAGCTTTCTGACCAGCTGGATAGCCAAGAAAAATACAACGTTTGGCTCGAGAAGCGAATTTATGGGGAACGTGCACATCAGTAGCATAAGAAGGAATTTTTTCATAGAATGGCTCAAAAGGAGTTTGACGAGAAATGAGTGGTGTAGGCAAACGATTAATGATATGAACAGCAGTAGAAACACATTCTGCCCAAAAACATAAAGGAATATGGGCTTGAAAACGAAAAACTTGAGTTGTCTCAAGAATATGGCGATGCTTGCGCTCTACAACCCCATTTTGTTGAGGGGTATAGACACAAGAATGTTGATAAGTGGTCCCTTTTTGTTTAAAAAATTCCCGCATAGAGAAGAATTCTGCACCATTATCAACCCGAATGTTGGCTATAGAAACATGGAATTGTGTTTGGACAAATGAAAAAAATTTGACAAGTAAATGTTGTGTTTCACTTTTGTGATGCATAAAAAATACCCATGTGAATCTAGAATAATCATCCACAATAGTCAAAAAATATTTTGCACTAGAAAGAGAGGCAATTTTATGGGGCCCCCAAATGTCACAATGAATTAATTCAAAAGGTCTAACAGACGAAATTGAATTAACAGAAAATGGAAGTCGACTTTGTTTTGTAAGGGCACAAACATCACAAGCATTATTAGACTGGAAAGGGAAACTTAAAAAATGTTTTGCTATAAAATGTAATCTAGAGGAAGACAAATGCCCCAATCGGCAATGCCACAAAGCGGTAGAGGAAGTGACATGAGGATTGGGTGAACGACAAAAAGTAGCTGCTATGGATGGAGTTTGAGATTTTGGCTTCTCTGATGCTAATGCAACTAAGTAATAAAGTCCGTCTCGTTGTTCACCCAAACCAATCGTCGTCTTCGTCATCAAGTCCTGCAAAATACACCAATGAGGAAAGAAGGTTATTGAACAATTGAGATCTCTGGTAACGCAACTCACAGACATTAAATCCACCTTGAAAAATGGCACAACAAGCACATTTTTTAAAGTAATATTGGAATTCGAAGGTAGATTTCCAATGGATGTAATCGGAGCCTGTTCTCCACTTGGCATAGCAACTGGTGGCAAACGGGTGTTCTTACTACTATTGACAAGCAAGGTTGGAAATGAGGTAATGTGGTCTGTTGCACCACTATCGATAATTAATTGATGGAGGCGCAACAATGTTTGTAACAAACCTGAAGAAGTACCAACAGCATCAGCTTTAGAATTGGCAGATTGTGTTGTTCCTTTACCCTGCATGATGGATAAGATTTGTTGAATTTGCAAATCAGAGAGCCCATTTTTCACCAATGGAACTTCCTGCATCATTGGATCCTCCTTGACATTGTTCACTGAAGGCTGATGGCTATTATTGCGCTTAAAATGAGTGCTTCTTTGATTGGACCTGTTTGATGCATGTTTAGGGTGTCCTATTAGGTACCCATTCAACTTCCAGTATGTTTCCCACACATGATGGTCACGGTCACAATAAGAGCAATGCAAAGGTTTTCGATTAGACAAGTTGGAACGAGAAGAAGAACCTTGTCCATGTCTAACATTCAGAGCCACCAATTCAATCCTTTGAACAACCATGGCTGAGTTCTCTATCGTCTCACGTCCAGCCCCTAGGCTTCGCTGCTTCTCTTCTTGTATAATGGAAGAGTAAGCCTTGGCAACATCAGGTAGTGGATTCATCAATAGAATCTGTCCTCAAATTGCATTGTAGGACTAATTAAGTTGCATGAGAAATTGCATCAATTTGCGTCTCTTATGATCCACCCCACAAGAGCAAATGGTGTCATTATAGGATCCTAGTTCGTCCCATAATTTTTTTAGCCTTGTGTAATAAGTCGCAACAACAATGTCTCTCTCAATCTGAAAAATACAAGGGACATTACTTTGAGAAAAACGATTCCGAAGGTCTTCCCATACTTCTTGGGCGATGGTTGAAAAAATGACACTGTCTGCAAGATCTTGTGTGAGTGAATTAAGAATCCAAGCGAGGACCATATCATTGCATCTTTTCCATGAAGCATAGTCATCTGGTTTGGTTGTGGCAAACGGCATTGTGGTGGTCCCGTCTATGAAACCTAACTTGGATTTGGCATTCAAAGAAATCATCATGGCTCTACACCATGTAGAATAATTATCCCCATTGAGAGGCTTGGAAACAAGCATCATCCCTGGATGATCAGAATGGTGAAGGGAATATGGATTGATAGCATCAAGCTTGCCTCCATCTGAATATTGCTCATTTTCCATGATAATAAGAAACAACGATAAAAAGGAAGGCAAAAGAAAATAGAGAGCTAGGGTATCATTCCATGCTATGATACCATGTAAAATAAAGGGAAACAAATATTTTTCTTTTTATTTAATTATACTATTGAATCAGACATAACTTTATACAAGAGATTTCCTACAATCATGTTAATCATGCTAATCAATTCTTGGTAGTCTAAGTATAAAAGGCAACTAATCAAATATACAACTAATACAATATGGCTGAATATTTTTGTCAATGGAAAGCTAGATGTCATTAACCTTCTCAACGGGATCTGGGTGTGGTGAGTAGACAAGTAGAAAAAGTAAGTGAAGAAAGTAGTAAAAAACCATGCTAGCTTGGAAAAACTAGCAATCAGAATGTAAGAAGGAAAATGGCGAAAAACGTCATATAAAGAAGTCGGAATGGCTTCTAGCTCCCCTCGGGTGAGAACCTAAACCTCTAGGGAAAAGGAAGAAAATGAGCCTCAAGTCTTGCCATGCCAAGTACACATCGAATACAATGGAAAAAAACAAGAAAAAGATTGACTATACATAGTCATCCGAAAAGTGACTCCAGCCACAACAACAATCAACTTAGGTAGATCATCATGTTCAAAATCTTTCAAAATTAATTCAATCAATAATAAATCAAGTAAGTTACTTTAGATATTATACATCAATCTATCAAAAATGAAGTTTCAAGTTCAAATGTCAGAGTTAATCATAATCTCAATTTCGAAACCCAATACATAACCATCAATGTATTAAAGAGCCAACATAGAAACATAAGTATTGATTTTTAAGGGAATATAAGTCATTGTCTAGTTCTATATTTCGAAATTGATCACTTAGAAGACATCCGGTCATGTCTTTTGGTCAAATCAAAGTACACATACAATCAATTTGATCTAAGATTGTCGAATTTCTATTTAACACAATCTCGTTGATCTACATACAACACAACTAACTCCTCCTTAATTTGATATCATTTTTCTTTTTCTTTTTCTTTTTCTTTTGAAAGTGGAGGCATTGTACACCATGATCAATGGATTTTTCATTTTGTTTTCATTCATGGTTGTCTTTGCATCTACTATGGGGGTGTTTCCAAATATTGTAAGTGAGTAGCTTATTGTTGAGAGCATGAATCTTGGAAAAAGTATGAGAGTTATGCTTAACCAATTATTCAATATTTTGTGCCAACTCACTTTAGGAAACAATTATAATGATCATTGTCAAACAAGGTATGTGGAAAATAAGATTTGAGCATGATACAGGATCCTTCCAAAGAAATCAAAGCCTACTTTATGAGTTAAACTGAAGACGTCTCCCTCTTGATCAAACACAAGACGTAACTAAAGTTGAAATTCCAATATACAAAGACATTTAATTTTCAAGAATCAAATACGTCAATAGTGATTAACAAATATTTATGGTTCAATCCACATCAAGTCTTATATATATAGTATATTTCTCTAGTTCAGAAACTTGAGATATTATGAATCATGGTAATATATCAAGTAAATAAACAAAAATCGTATGCCCAAGTTAATATTAAAAGAATGCCAAAGGAAACAATAATAATAATAATAATAATAATAATAATAATAATAATAAACTGAATAAGTCTCCCTCTTGATCAAACACAAGACGTAACTAAAGTTGAAATTCCAATATACAAAGACATTTAATTTTCAAGAATCAAATATGCTAATAGTGATTAACAAATATTTATGATTCAATCCACATCAAGTCTTATATATATAGTATTTTTCTCTAGTTCAGAAACTTGAGATGTTATGAATCATGGTAATATATCAAGTAAATAAACAAAAATCGTATGCCCAAGTTAATATTAAAAGAATGCCAAAGGAAACAATAATAATAATAATAATAATAATAATAATAATAAGCTCAAAATCTTTAAGGCCTATAAATCATGAAGATCAATCTATTAGGCATATGCCCAAGGATTTCCTAAGGAATTCAAACTAAAGAGAATCTAGGGGTTTGCTAAGAATATCTGTCAATTGATGTTCACTGGGGACAAACTCTAAAGAGACAACATTTTCTTCAATAAGATCCCTAATGAAATGATGATGGATTTTAATGTGTTTAGTATAGGAATGAAGAACAAGATTTTTTGAGATATTTATAGCACTAAAGTTGTCACAATGTATATTCATGGTCTCTTACTCAATTCCATGGTCTTTTGGCATTTGCTTTATCCACAGGAGTTGTGTACAACAATATACCCAGCTTCGGCAGTATATAAGGATATAAAATTTTGTTTCTTATTAAGTCAAGCCATAAGACAATCACCAAAGAAAAAACAAATACCAAATGTGTTTTTTCTATCCTCAACATTTTTGGCCCAGTCAACATCAAAATATCTAGCAATCACAAGAGAAGAATTATAGGGATACTCGCAAACCATAATCAACAATCCCATTTATATAACGACTAATTCTTTTAACAGTTGTTAAGTGTGACTCTTTGAGGTTTGCTTGGTATCAAGCACAAACTCCAACACTAAAGGATATGTCAAGGTGACTCACTGTGAGGTATAATAACCTTCCTACCATACTTCTATAAATATTTTACTCAACATATTTTCCAAATGTATCCTTGCTAAGATTAGTGGTAATGCTCATAGGTGTCCTAAAGTGTTTGGTGGATTTTAGACTAAATTTCTTCACTAACTCCCTAACATATTTAGATTGAGAAAAAAAATTCCATATTTTAGTTGTCTAATCTGCAATCCTAAGAAGAAGGTTAGTTCACCAACCATTCTCATTCAAATTTAGTCTCCATCTATTCAAAAAAACTAAAGGCAAGGTTACTAGAGGTAGCTCTAAAAACTATCAACATAAATCTGAGCCACTAACAACTCATCATTAGACTTATTAATGAACAATGTTCTATCAACTTCTCATCTCTCAAACTTTTTCTCTAAAAGATAGGTTGTAAGCCTCTCATACCAAGCTTACGAGCTTTCTTTAATCCATAAAGGGTTTTCTTTAACCTATAAACATGATTGGGGAATTTTGAATCCTTGAATCCCTTAGGTTGCTCAACATACACTTTTTCACTCAGAATCTCATTCAGAAAAGCACTCTTGACATCCATTTGATAAAGTGTTATCCTTAAGGAGCATATTATTGCCAAAAGTACCCTGATTGGTTCTAATATATCTACAGGTGCAAATGTGTCTTCATAATCAATCCCCTGAATCTTTGAGTATCCTTGGGCAACTAATCTTGATTTATTTCTAATAATGACCCCATTTCCATTTTGTTTGTTCTTTAAAATCCATTTTGTGCCTATGACATGTTTATCTTTAGGCCTAGGGACTAAGTACCACACATTATTCCTAGTGAATTGATTTAACTCTTTTTGGAGTGCAATAGTCCAATACTCATCTCCTAAAACTTCCTCCACATTCTTTGGCTCCAATTGGGAGGTATAACATATAAGACTTATCTAATTTATTCTTGATTGTCTCTTAGTAACCACTCGTTCATTAACATTATCTATAACATTTGAGATTAGGTGGTTCTTAGGTACTTTGGATTTATGTTTATTCCTTGTTTATTTAGGAGTGTCATCTAGAAGTACAAAATCATCATTGTTAGGGTCAATGTCTCTTTTAGGGATATCAGTAAGTTATTTTTTTTTATCTCCAAATCTTTAGGGTTATCCTCAATTAAATCCTGGATTAAAATTTGACTCTCAGTTATATCCAGATCATACCTAGTATCATTTATAGCCACATTAAAGGATTCTTCGATGTCTTGTGAATTTTGATTATAAACCTTATAGGTTTTATTAGTAGTAGAATAGCCTAAGAAGATAACTATATCAAATTTAGCATTTCCTTATCTCTAAGCATATAAAACTCACTACCAAAAGTCTTAAAGCATTTAAGATTAGGTTTATTCCATACCATAATTCGTAAGATGTCTTCTCCAGGCCTAAGAAAAATCCTATTGGCAATATAACATGTTATATTAATTGCTTTTGCTCAAATTGCATAGAGGTATTATACATGTGAATCATCACCCTAGCCATTTCTTATAGTACTCTATTCTTTTTTTTTAGTCATTCCATTCTGTTGAGGGGTTCTAAGGATTGAAAACTCATGTTTAATTCCTTTAGATTTGCAAAAGAGGACAACATTCATATTATCAAACTCTTTGTCTCTATCATTCTTAATCTTTACGATTCGATGACCTATCTCCATTTGTATTTTATTGAATAAAGACTTTAAGTGTTCTATGACCTCTGATTTCTCCCTAAAAAAAACTCACAAAGAAGTATCTCGAAAAATCATCCACAACAACCAGAACATATTTTTTCTCACCTCTAGTTTCAATCCACATTAGACTCTTGAGATCTATATGAAAAAGATCTAAAGGCCTAGTGGTCCTTATCTCCTTAACCTTTTTATGTGAACTCTTAGTTTGTTTTCCTTTCATGTACTCACCACAAATGGGTTTAGGTTCACCACTTAGTCTAAGGATACCTTTAATTTTTTTCAGTATTCACTAAGTGCACATGATTCCTATAGTTATGGACTTAGCCTTCTATGCAAGAGTTCTATAGGATTTAGTTTTGCCCAACTGCACACAAGAGGTGTTCTAGAGTTAGGATTTATCGCATAACAGTTGTCTACTGTCCTATGTCTTGTGATGAATATACATTTCCCTCTTTATCGATTACCTCACATAAGTCTTGGCAAATATTCACCCTATGGTCTTTGTCACACATTTGACTAATGCTTAGGAGGTTTGCCTTGAGTCCTTCAACATAAAGAATTCCATCTAGTTTAGGACAACTAGGGATAACTATACTACCCTTACATTTCACATGAGCTAAGCTTCTATCTCTAAAATTAATTGTCCCACTATTATAATCCTTAATAGATGTGAAAGAGGTTTTGTCTCCTATCATATGTCTAGAGCAGCCACTATCAAAGTACCACTAACTAGAAGATTAAGCTTTAAGAGCATTGAACATAACTTGACATTTAGCTCTATCATTTCTCAACCAAACTTGGTTTAGTCTTAGGTAGTGACTTGGAGGAACTAGATTGACTTCTAGGCTTCTAATTAGTTTTATTCACTTTCTCATTATTCAAGATGTTATTTTGAAGAGAGTTAAAATCATTCATTAGCCTACTTATTTGAGATTCGAACCTTTCTAGGAATCTAGTGTAGCATCTAAACTAAGAATGTCCAGTTTTCTTATAGTGTGTGCATAGTGATGTTTTTTTAAGATATTCTACTTGGTTGTGGTTTACATCTTTACCTTTGACATACAATTTCTCCACTAGAAGGAGTTTCATCTTTGTTGATATATCCCAAACCTCTTTTATCACCATGGGTTTTTTATTTATCAAGCATTTCATTAAGTACTTTAGTTCAAGGGTGAAAAGTTTCATTCACAGATAAAAAGACTTATTACTCTTGATCTCTTGAGTTAGAGCATTATCCTTTTCAAGGAGAAAATGATGTTTAGATTCAACAAATCTAATTTTTTTTCAAGCAAAATAGTTTTTTCTACATTAAGCATATCAATCTTGTTTTTATGAGTTTCAAGAATATCATGATCTTTTAAATAACTCTTAATTAGCTTTTCATGCTCAACAAAAAGATTACTCAAGAATTCAACCCTTTGTTCATCAATAAACTCATCATCACTATTACTATCATAAATCACTATCATGCATAGATTCTGCGGATGCAATAAAAACTAAGAAGTCATTAGGATCGTATACTGCATCTTCAAAAGTTGTGGAAACACTTTCTTCAAAGTCGGTATCACTCCAAGTAGCCTACATAGACTTTTTGATATCTTTGGGGATAGGATAATCATTAGCAAAGTGTCCCAAACCTTCGCAGTTAAAGCATTTAACTTTCTTACCTTTGGAGGAACTTTTTCCTTTCTCATTAAACGATTGCTCATTAGGTCTCTTTCTTTTTCCAAATTCTTGGCTTTTGTAAAACCTTTTGTTAAATTTCATGATTTTTTTTAATTCTTTTAGTCATATGGCATTTCGATATCTTTCTTTTCATTCTCAGAAGCCTTAAAAGCATAGTCCTTAGGTTTTTGAGAACTAGGTGGGGTTATCTCATAAGTCTATATGGAGCCTACAAGTTCTTCAATTCTCATGGAATTGATGTCCTTGCTCTCATTTCTGGCAATTACTTTAGGTTTAAATCTCTTTGGTAGAGATCTCAATATTTTTCTAACTACCTTTTAATCTATAATAGGTTCTCCAATTTTAAAAGGGTAATTAACAATATATATCACTTAATTTAGAATCAAAGGAAGAAAAGTTTTGATTTTCATGCATTCTAATATTCTCAAATTTAGTGGCAAGCATTTGCAATTTAGAAATTTTTACAGCAAACATACTTTCATGAGTAACAATATCCCATGCTTCCTTTGCATGTTTACATTTTGCTCTCCTATGAAACTCATTTGGACAAACTTTGTTAAAAATACTAAATAAATCCTTTACATTGGCTTCACTACCTTCATTATTGGTTTTTCCATATTCGTGTTTAGGTTTAAGTTCTCTAATTGATCTTTCTTGAGCATTAAGGATTAATGGGGATCCACATCCATATTCTACAAAATTACATACCCTTTCACCTTACATTTTAAGGAAAAACATCATTCGTACTTTCCAATGGGAGTAGTTATTATCAAAGTAGGGTAAACCATTCAAATGGGTACCACTTTTTCACTGTTCCATATCGAACTTACAAGATCAATAAAAATTTCATTTTTTTTATCCTATGTGATTAATAAAAAATTGATTTTTAAACAAAATTATCAATAAAAATATATTTTTTAATAAAAATAAATAAAGAATTGATTATTTATCCCACTTTGATTCCAATCGATTATCTCACAAAATTAATCTTGCAAGCATATTTCTTAATTTTGGCCTAAGTTATATTTTCAGGTTGTCAACTTAGCAGAATTTTTTTTTTTTTTTTTTTTTTGTCGTATGCAGGTTTTCAACATCGCGTTGTAACAGTAAATACCCTTTGGAGTATGAAATGTAGTAAGTTCTTCATCCCTTGGCGCCATTTGTATTTGATTGTACCTTGATGATCAATCCATGAAGAATAAAACTTTATGACTAGTAGTTGCATCGACCATGAGCTCAGTGATTGGTAAGGGAAAGTCATTTTTTGGGCAAGCATTGCTTAAATCTCTTAAATCCACACAAACGCGAACTTGTTTATTTATTTTCTTAACTAGAACAATGTTTGCAATCTAGATCATGTACTTTACCTCCTTAATGAAACCAACTTCAATTAGTTTGTTGATTTTTGTTACTATATGTGAACCAAGGTTCAAATCATCTCTAGGTTTGTTTAATCAGTTAGACACCATGCTTCACCATGATTTGATGCACTGCAACTTTTGGATCAAGACCTTACATTTCTTTATATGTCCATGCAAAGACATCTTTATATTCTAGTAACAACTCAAAATAACTTTATTCTTCAGAAGAACTTAAAAGAATACTAACATAGTAGGGTCTTACATCCTCATTTGTACCCAAGTTGAGTTTTTTTAACTCATCTACAGTGGTTTGCCCCTCATTCTCAAATGCTTGAGGAGCTTTCCTTAGTTCATCATCTGAAGATTCTAAATTAGAGTAAACTTCTATCGTAACATGATAACTAGTGTGCATTGAATTTTCTTCAACATCCTTAGGACATCTCTTGGCCGACTGCTTGGTAATTACGATGGTACATCGTTTTACTTTTAATGAACCATAAGTACAAATTTCCCAAGTTGAATGACGTTTCATCTGTGATGGGATTAAACTTTTTGCCTCTACATCCTCTTTTAATTTGATACACCGTTTCTTTTTGGCATTTCATTGCCATGACTTTCGGGATAGAGTCTCAATCCTTTGTTGAGTTGACCTTTGTGGAATATGTGGAATATGTAGAATATGTGTTAAATTACATTCCACTTGGTTAAAACTATCCATATTGGTGAACATTGAAGTTTGTGTAGTTGGAGCCTCAATCCGATCAAACATTGAAATTCAAGGAGGAAAATTTGACCTACTACTCTCCTCCATATCTTCCATAATGATATGTTGTGTACTTACCCTAGTCTTTTTAGTCTTAACTAAAATTTTGATAAGCTCAAAAGGTACAAATCCTAAACCTGCCCAAAAAGGTTTGACTGCATACCCTTGTTGTTTTAACTGCTTTTTGAGTTTTGTTAAGACTATACATCTTTTCACCTGTGGTCTTGGACTAAGTTCTCCTAATTGTGATGACAAAGTGAAATCATACCCTGTCTTGGCTAATAACTTGTAAGCCTTAGGGTCAAACCTCCCATTTGTTTTTTGTTTTTTATTAAGGAATAATCTTTGTTCCCTTTGATCTCCTAAGGATTTGATGGATTTTTATGTCTCATCTCTAAAGATAAGTTGTAAGTTTGGAAAATGAATGATCACCTCTTCTTTCAAGACCTAAAGATTATTTTTATTTTTTTAATCTTCGAGGTTGTATTTTACTTTTGTCTTTTATGAAAATTGGTTAATCCTCACTTCATCGAGATCTCATAATGTACCTAAAAATTGAGGGAGTAGTGGCACTTCCCATGTCTGGCGTCGATCCTTCAAAGAATTTCTTTTTTTCTTCAATTAGAGTCATCCATAGCTATGAAATATCCCTTGTTAGTGTTGGATCAAAATGCTTAACCTCTTTATTAAGTTTAGCTTTTCTAGTGGAAGGGATAGTTGCATGGAGGACTCCCTGTATGACATCATTTCCTGTGTAGAATTTAGCATCAGCGAAGTAAGACTCAACTTCTGTAAATGGCTTAGAGTCATCCTCTACTTTTCTCACTTTTCCTTTATAGAATTTGACAATGTTTTCAAAACCAGACTAGACATTGAATTGGAAAAGTTATCGGTTCACGATTCACTAGTCGGACCGGTGGTCAAACCGCTGTTGAACCGAAGACGTCTTAAATATATAATTTATATTTTATTAAATTAAGAATAATTTTTAAATATTTAAAATATATATAATTAAAAATTAATAATATTTATGATATTATTTATTTATTTTATATAAATGTATTAATATTTTAAATTTATTAAACAAAAAATATATAATATTTTAAATATGAAAATATATTGAAAATGGTAAAAGAAATTGTATTTAACTATTTAAGTATGAAGACATATTGAAAATGAAAAAAAAATTATGTAATATATATATATATATAAATAATTTTTTGAAATAAATCCTAAGTTTCTAACACATGGAGCATGAGGGGCGGGGACTTGGGGGTAGGGGTGGCTATTGCAGTTGCAATTACAGGTTGCAGTTGACATAGAAGGAATAGGGGTTTTAAGTTTTAACACGAGGGGTGGGGGAGGGAGGGATTTACAGTCGGTGCTGTCGGGGTAGAGGGTTTACAGTGGATGCCGCTAGGGGAGGGTTTCACAGCACTACAAGAGGGTGGGGTGGGGGCTTTGCTGTCACGGGGAGCCGCTGGGGGAGTGACGTCCGACCATTGGCAGCTTCATGTCGAGGATAGTGGACAACTCCTAGAGAGGTTGTTGGATGGGAGGGTTGAAACGTCGTTTTAATACTGTAAAAATAATAATAATAAATAAATAAATTGATAATTGAACCAATAGCTCGTTGTCCCCCTTGATTAAAGCCTTGGAACATTAGGTGACTCTATGCTAACTCTTTTTTGACAATTCCCAATCGTTTCATTGTCGTCTTAGGCATGATATTCACAAAAAATCCTCTATCAATTAAGATGCGAGTGACGTTTTATTCTTACATATATCCGGTAAGAAATAAGGGTTGATTATATGGCTTTGACCCTAACTGAAGGTCTTCGTCGATGAAGGTGATAGCTACACAACATGTGACACAATTGTGACTTTCATTTACCCCATTTATTTTGGTGTCATAGAGTGTTGGATTCTTAAGTACTTGAATCAATGCACTTTGCATCTTATTAGGAAGTTGTAGTATTTCATGGCTACTAAAATGCGAGGTAAGCATTGTAGGCTTGCTACTACCTTATTTTCTTCCTTGGTTTTACTTGGCTCTACAATAAGAGTCTTTTCTTCGTCTTTAGTTGATCCATTTTCTTTTGAAGTCTCGTTACAAGAGACCATATGAGTTGGTGTCGTCACTCTTTTATCGAAAAACCCTAAATGGAAGTATTCTCCTAATGTGATAGAGGTGATAAGTTTATGCACCAAGAGGTCATTTACTTGTACAACTGTTTTTTTTTTTTTTTTCAAGCTTTTTTATTAATTTCTTTTTTGGATGTTGATGGGTATTTTGCTCGTATTGTTCCTTCCTAAGAAGGTTTAAGAATAGATGGGATACTTGATTCTTACGACATCTTCTTCATATCACCAATGTCCAACATTTTTCGCTATATGACATTGATTCATTATCAAGGCAAATGTGACCTGGCACAACACTTGTGTTTTTTATGGTTTTGGTGACTTGCATTGAATAGTACTAGCACATGCCCCCAATGTCTTAGGTAGAACATGTAACTAAAAATGATTGAAGGACCCAAATGTGATTGTAGCATGATTTGACTCTACTACTTCATCTAAATCTAAATGAATTCTTCCTTGTTTTGCAAGTTTCATTATGAGATATTTTAAGATGAAACATTTTTTCACCGAGTGATTGACGATTTGGTGGTAATGGCAGTAGTTTGTATCATTAACACGACTCATTTATTCTAGACGTTTGCACTCAGATAGTTCAATAACCTTTTTCTAGAGCAGATCTTACAACATGTTAGGCACATCAGAATCAAGAAAATGATACTTCTTCTCCTCTAATTCCTTCAAGGTGAGCCAACACTTCTCATTTTCTTGGGTTAATCTATTGGGAAGTGTCCCAATTTCCTAATTACTAAAGATTCTTTTTTGTAATTGATATATAATTGTAATATTATATTTCCTTATAGAATAAGGAAAGTTATTAGGAATATCTCTATTCATGAGAGAAAAAAGTTATGAGATGAAGATGGATTTGTAGAGACTATACGAGGTGAATAGAAATATGAGAAAGAACGAGAGATACTTCGTAGAGTGAAAAAACTCATGGTTCGGGGCATGGATACAAGGAGTGAGGAAATATGAGATGTTTTGTGAACCCAATAGTTGTTGGGCTTTGTGGAGCCTAGTTTTGTTTGATCCGGTTTGACAACCCGACCCGAATAATATTGCTTGGCCTTTTTAATGGGAGATTTATTGAGGCCTGTTGGGCCCGTTTAGCCCATTGTGGAACCACCTTTTGTAATTAGGGTTTTTTAGTATGGTAGGGTTGTCGTGCTATATATATATAGAGAATATTGTAGCCGCTAAGTTGTACTCTGTATTCTTCTCTGATAATAGTGATATCCCTGCAACTCCGTGGACGTAGGCAAATTGCCGAACCACGTAAATACTGTCTTGTGGGTGTGATTGTTTTTCTTTGGCGTGTGTTTTCTCTAATTTTTGTTTCTCACGGGTTGGGAATTCGGTTTAATTCCCTACAACTGGTATCAGAGCTTGGGTTGAAGATTTCTGGAAGAGTAAAAGATCACAAAGCACACAAGATGAAAACAAAAGGAATTTACACTGAAGGTGGAGTCGATTGCTCTTTCGTGGTGATATGATACAAAAAGGTTTGTGTCATGGAGAGATTGAAGATTAACTTCATGTAATTTGGTCCAAGGTGGAGATTGTTAGGAAGTGTCCCAAATTCCTAATTAGTATAGATTCCTTTTTTATAAAGAATATTATATAGAATATTTCTAGGTTGATATATTATTGTAATATTAGATTTCCTTATAGAATAAGGAAGGTTGTTGGAAATATCTCTATAAATATTTTAGGTCATGAGGGGAAAAAGTTATGAGATGGAGATGGGCCTATAGAGACTATACGAGGTGGATAGAGATGTGAGGAAGAACGGGAGGTACCTGGTGGAGCGAGAGGGCTCGTAATAAGGTATGGATACAAGGAGTGGGGAAACATGGGATGTTTCGGGAACCCAATAGTTGTATCTGGTTTTATCCTCTGTAATATTCTCTATTGTATAGTGGAATTATTCTCTCTCATCCGTGGACGTAGGCATGGTTGGCCGAACCACGTTAAAACCTCGTGTACCGTATGTGTGATTGTTTTATCTTTGTGTTCTTGAACTAACATTGTTGGCATCAAAGCTTTCGTTGGCACTACAATAGTTATATCTGGTTCTATCATTTATAATATTGTTTATTCTATAGTAGAAAGAATCTCTTTCATCCATGGATGTAGGCATAATTGGTTAAACTTTGTTAAAACCTCATGTACCGTTGTGTAATTTTTTTATCTTTGTGCTCTTAAATTAATATTGTTTGCATTAAAGATTTCGTTCACACAATATGGTCCAAACTCTTTTACTTCCATTGTCATTGATTCTTGGACGAGTTTCTTTGAGGTCTTATCACCATTTTTCCTATCATGGCTCTTTCTTTGTTGGTCTACAATAAGGTCCTTCTTAGCATCATGGTTGGCTATGTTAAGCTCCATGTCATGTGCTTGAGTAGTTAACTTTTCAAAGGTGTGGGATCATATCCCTTGGAGAACGTACAGAAAACCCCAATGCATTCCTTATATGCACATCTACACAATTGACACCTCAAATAATCTATCCTTGTAGTTAAGGCTTAAGGAACGCCAACAATTAATGTAGTCCACAACCGGCTCATCTTGCCATGGCATAGTATTAGTAAGTTTCATCATGCTTATAGTTCATTGGGTACTATAGAAGCGGTTAAGGATCTTGCGGTCCATTTGGTCCCAACTGTCGATACACTCAGGTGTAAGGTCTATGTACCAATCAAAATTGTTCCCTCAGAGAGAACGAACAAATTGCTTGACTAACAGGTCAGCATTTGTACCTGCATTGTTTCAAGTTTCGATGAAATATGCAAAGTATTGTTTTGGATTTCCATTTCCGCCAAATGATTGAAACTTTGGAGATTAATAACCTACAGGTATACGTAAGTTATCAATCCTCTTAGTGTAAGGCTTAGAGTACATGAGTGTACTCTATGAGGGTCCACCATATTGCACTCTAATGGTGTTAGTTATCATGTCCTGAATTTGTTGGATAGATAATGACACCACCGAGGCAAATTTTGTCATTTGTTTCTCAACTTGCACCGTCTTAGACATATGTGGTGCATTATCAGGAGAAGATGCAACATTCAGAAGGTGATTAAGTCCTTGACTTGACTCACCCATATTTTGTACTTATGCCTCAACCTTATTTATGAGGAAGACTATCTACATATCATTTTCTTCGATTGTCTTGGTGAGTTTGGAGATGGCGCGAGTCATTTTTGCTAATTGTTCCTTTATGGATATAATGTCTGTTGCCATTACCGGCATAGTCATCAAGAAGAGAGAAGTAAAAGATTTGGAATGATTGGAGTAGTTATCCTCCTTTGTCATTTCAATGGTGATTTGGAGTGTAAGTCGATGTTGGAGTTGGCATCGGTAATAGGGTAAGGGGACTTATTCCCAAAGTTTTTCAATGTTGAAGGGAGTTTTCTACTACTACGAGAACTATGGCCTTTTGCCCCTAAAAAGGCCAAGGTGATGAATGGTTTGTGCCCATCATGTGTCCTTACTGGTTTTAGCAAACAAGTAGGCTCGCTTTTTTTTTTTTTTTTAATGTGAATATGTTGATTTCTCTTTACTATGAGTCATGGGGCCCATAGCATTATTGTGTGTCGATTGTATAATGACGATCTTGTCACTGCCCTTGTTGACATACGCAACTTGAGTCTTTTTGGATGTCATCAATGTAGTAGTGATTAATCTTCTAATGAAAGATATGAAAGGTAGAGAGGTCACACCAGGCGGGCCAGAAATTTGTACGCACAAATTTCACAAAAGTCCTACAAAATTAACAAAATAATAGGAAAAAATAATGCCAACAAAGATTTTGTTAAAATTAAAATTGTGGGATACAATCTCAAATATAATATTCTTTACAAAAGAATATTTTCTCTCTGATTCTTTCGTTTTGACCACAACTCAAAGAACGATGGCGGAATTATTTTCTTAGATTTCAATATCAATCGAGGGCCTAGAGTGCCTTTTTCCTTAATAAACTTGTTGAATGGCCAAAAACACGTGTAGCCCTTTTACTGTTTACCAAACTTGCAGGGAGATTTCATGAAGCTCCTTTTCTTTTTGTGAAACCCCTTTTCCCATATGAAGTCACTTTATAGATCTCATTTTCTTGATCTGATTTTTTTTTATCTCTTACGGATTTTCTAATCTCCCCATTTCTTAAAGGAAGTCACTTCTATTTATAGGTGAATGTAGAGAATTGAATTTTGAATTTATGATATTTAGTTGCTTAATTTAAGGGATTTAGTTTCATGATTCTAGAAACTTTTTTTCTTTAGAAGGTTTTATCAATAAGATAATAATAATAATAATTATTATTATTATTATTATCTTTTTTATAGTTGGAGATTAGTTTTTTTTTTTTTTTAAAGAAACTTATCCATAAGAGGATATTTCATATATATAAAGATCAAATTAGTGATAATTTAATCCACTAAATTTTTTATGCCTACACTTTGTTTAAAATATCAACCACTATTCTAAAGAAATTTTAGACAACGATATTTAACCATTTAAAAATGGAATACCAAACATATTTGAGAGAGAGAAAAAAAACAATTTTTGATTCTTAAAAAGATATTTCTCCTTTTATTTGCTCATGATTTCTCTATATTATGACTTTGTATTACATTCCAGTAACACAATTTTTTCTTATGTAAGTAAATTAATAAAATTAAAGGAAATTGACAAGGAAAATATGTACGTAACAAGTATAGCTTTGGATAAATAATCTATTTTTTATTTTTTATTTTTTAATATTCATCTACTTTTCATAACATTAGGACAAGTGAAATTGACATTCTGCTATCTCCAAATTGCAATGAATTTGAATAAACAATAAACTCAAACTTGAGGAGTGTCATTAGAAAGTTGATTATGTTAATTGTTGAGCTAGCAAAAATATTGGAAATACAAAGATAATGAATGATAATGACTTGTGGTTGTTAAGAGAAAAAATTATTTAAATTATATATAAAATGATCAACTAAAAAAATATCATAAATTTAATGTAAAAGAAATGGATGATGTGTTTAAATAAAATTTGGACTAAGGTTGTATTTATTTTACTTTACTTAGAAAAATTGATTTTAAAAAGAATTTTAGTAGAAGACATCCCATCACACGTGGTGAAACACTTACTAGTTTATTAAAACGTATAAGCATCAGTTCTACTTTAATGTGACAAATTGTCTGAATTTATTAACAATTCATTGTTTGGCCATATTTCGATAAGAAATGGAGATGGAAAATGTGAAGCTCGTGGGTATTTATTAACAGCACTGCACCTCACTTCTCTTCATATCGTCATCATTCCTCTATACCTCTCTGTTCCTCTCTCAACAGTCTCCACACTTGGAGCCATCTCCACGCCCGTCACGAAATATGTTTCCCTTTTCACCTTTTCATATTCCTTCGTTTTACCATACCATCGGTTACATTTTTGTCCAGAAGGTTATATGTTGATATTCGGCCAGGCATAGTGATGCACCTCCTATTACGCCTACATTAGTCCTCGGCCTTGCTTTTGTTTTTAATCTCTGGGCAAATAGTAAATTTTAGAAAATAAAAGAAAAATAATCAACCTGGACTTACTACTTGGAAGGGGTTTTCAAGTATCTATAAATAGATATAGTCATCGCTAATGCAAGTAAATAACTTCCAATGAATTTCTAAGGACTAACAACATAGTGTGATATGATCATTTCGTGAATTTGTTAGGTGTTTCAAGTGATTTGCAACCTTCAACAATACTAACAACAGTGCATACTTCATGGTGGATTGAATAGAAACTAAAAGTCCACCAATAAATTATCCGGTAACCTTACACAGGCAAGTGTGAGCAAATGAAAAGCAAGAGGAATTTTTGGTAAAAACCTCAAATCAGCGTAGTACTTGTAAATTGATAACAGGTTGCTGTGTACAGAAAACAAAAAAATAAAAGGAAAAAAAAAAAAAACCTTTCTCCTCACTTGAAGCTCAACCAGTTTCCAAAGTCTTATTTGACTTGAGTTCAAGCTAGTTAATTTCTGTTTTAAATTAAATGAACATTAAATATTGTTTCAACATTAGTAGTTGCATATAAACTTAACTCAAGTCTCAACCTAAAGTGAAAACTGAGAAATTGCCACCTCTCTCTCTTTGGGATACCATGCAGCAAAGGCTTTTAGGAAATAATAATAATAATCCCATTTCTAAAAATCACTGTTATAATGGTGAAAGGGAGAGGCAACAATTAAAAAGAAGGCAAAATATGAAGTGTTTAGTAGGCACTAGGCAGTTGTCCTAATTGCTGATGCGTGGAAGCAAACCTAGGTGATATTTGCCTATGCCTCTACCTTCGAATTCAAGAGCTTTGGTTCATTGTCGGAGGGCACAATTGCACAACCATTGAGCTACAATTATGGGGGTAAGAAATGGTTAAACTGTGACTGTACTGCGATTATGGGGGATATCTAAAATGGCACACAAGTAACTATTAGATGACAAACACTTGGTGGTTGTAAGTTTGAGACTAGAAACTAATTTTCCCCACAATGTTCAGCTAATTGCAGAGAATGTTTATTGCTTTTAAAATACATAACTGCAACTTCATAGTATTAAAGAAGTCAAATCATTATTATTATTTTTTTTGATAGGTTAGGTCAGAGTCAATTATCAAAATGACGATAGGTTAAAGTTTGAATCTGAAGATTAAGGCTACAGATATATGAGAAGCAAAGTAGATGAACCGGTTGCCTTCTTACCTCTTAAAGCACAGAAACATAATCGCTTCCCCTCTCCCACCACATTTATTGATCACTTCTTCCAAGTGGTGGAAACTTTAAGTTGAAGTCTTCAGATGAGCAGGTTGCCAGCCTGGCTGAATTGAAGTCTCACTTCCTGTTTGATAACTGGTAAACAAAGTTAGAACGGTAGAAAAGAGAATGAGAATATCAGATCATGAAGTCAACTTCCGGAAAAGTGAACAAAAATTTTTCCAGCAAGGAGTTCAGCTTTGTATGCCCAGTTTGAATAAAGCAAATGATTTGTTAGCCTAACATGAAACCGAGAGGTTCATGCATAGAACAATACAAAAGCTCCAGAAGGAAAGTTATAAAAAAAAAAAAAAAGAGGAAAAGATTAGAACTAAGAAATTTCCGAACCATTAAAGGAAGAAAAAAGAATAAATAAAGTTCCATAGAGAGAACAGTTGAGAGTGGAGATACTAAGAACTGAACATGGTTGGATTCCTATTTGTCCAAGTACCTAATTTCGCTCCCATTTTCAGCAACTTCTATGATTCCAAACACCACTCAAAGTTGAATCAGCACACTTCAAGATTCAAAGCAGTGAACCGAGGAGCAAAACCTGCCAGGTCAAATTTTTCAAAATGGAGGATTCTGATTTTCAGCAAATTTCAGAACATATGGGTCCCAAAAGGTCCTGGATGGTAAAAACTCCAAAATGATCATGCATTACAACATGCAACACAAAATGTTTTCCTGCTGCAACAATGATGTAACAGGATGCCTAGATATCAAATAGTAGAAATCATCCAACTACCTATACCTGGAAGCCTTGGAGGGAAGAGTGAGTCCCAATGCCCTCATATTACCACATGCAATTTTTTGCAATTGGTCACTGCCCACCTATAAAGTTTTAGTTACAAAATAAAAACCTTAACCAAGAACAAAAATTAGATATAGATATCATAATTAAATAGTTCATGTAAGAGAAAATGCATAAAAAGGATTTGAAAGCAACAAGTAATTTATGATGAGGCCTATAGAAACGAATTCACATCAAGATAACATAAAGAAGGAATTCAAAAATGTATGATCATCTCATTCGGAAAAGAAAATGGTATAAAAGAATTTCCTCTAAAATGTTTAACAAAGTTTTATTCCAGATCTCTGTATACGTCTAATGTAAACTCTTTCTTACAAGAAAATTAGAATCTATGGGGATGTATGAATTTGAACATTTGCAAGAAGCCTTGTGAGCTTGCTCAGAGTTTCACGAGCAGATATGGTGTCTGGATGATCATCACCGCAGATAGAAGTTCTAATAAAAACAGCTTTTCGAATTAGATCATCCGCTATGTCAAATTGCCCCCCTCTTAGCATTAGCTTAGCCCTAGTTTCCAGCACGGTTGCTCTCGAGAGTGCCAGTTCCTGCCAAAGGCAAGGATTTAACTGAGCATTAGTTTGGATGGGTTTCCAACAAAGCGATGAGTCCAGCCACTTCTCTACTGGTGTGACAAATGCTTGATCTGCTGCTTCCAGTGCATTGGTGCATAGCCGTAGGAGTTCTAGAGCAGCACTGCACCGTGAAAATGTGATGAATGTCCGAATTGCAAGAGGGAGAACCACTTCTTTTACAAGAAATAACAATTCCGACACCTTTAACTCAACCACAATGGGATCATTCCCGAAACCAAATAGCAAGAAACATGCTGCCCATAAATGTTCTGAATGTTGTGAAATAGACCCACGACCAATTACTGCTTGAACCATGGCCTGTGCAACTCCAGTTACTCCTTTTTTGAGGGCATAAAGCTTGATGAGTTCATTGAAATGGAGGTAACCTTGCTTGGTACTGCTTCTAGCAATATTGAACCTCAACAACATGGAAGACGCTTCAGCTTCTGATCTCTTGGTGTAGGATGATGTAAGGCCACAAGTTAAGGAATGCAAAAACTTCTTCCACAACCTAGTGCCTTGGTGCTTCTCAGGGACCTTGTTAGCAGCTAGTGCTAATAGGAAAATGGGAATTGCTGAGGGTGCAAACCAACCACTCACCTGAACCATTCTAGTCGCCAAACTCCTTGGGCCATCAGCATGATCAAATATCGAGAAACAAACTTCAAACAGTTGGAAGAGGAAGGTATTCCGTCTCAATAAATGACCCTCTCTTCCACTCCAGGTCAAGTCCCTCAAAGGCATTCTATTAATTGTATCCAAGAGCCTGCTTGGATTTATAGGAAGCTCGGATAGAATTGCTCCTACAATTGCAAGGCCTAAAGTGAGCCTCCCAAGTTTCTCCTCAATAACTCTGAGAGCATCAATTTCCACAATAGGGTAATCTTTGACACTTCCCTGCATTAAAGACATAGCCTCAACCCCAGATAGGTAAGAGAGTTTCAAAGGCTCCAAGTTCATTATGCGAGGAAGGCGTGTGGAAATTATAAAGTGAGTATCTCCGCCAAACCGGGGAAGGAGATCCATTATAAGTTTCTGATCCCACCAATCCTTTTCACTCTCTAGGTTATCAAGCACTACCAAAAATGGGATGTTCCGCATGAGCTCTTTTCGAACTCTAGAAATGGCTGCTTCTTCATGCTCCTCAAAGCTTTTTATCCTGCTTTTCTCCGAGCAATTCTCAATCCCCACATCAACTTCTAAAAATGACCATAGATTTAAATAATTCTGGCGAATGTATCTACTTCCCCCGCCTACCCATAATACCATCTTGTACCTTTGGTGATACCTGTAAGCAAATTCAAGAAGAAGATCGGTCTTTCCAATTCCTGATTCGCCTGATACACAAGCTATTCCTTTTCCATACAAAATTTTGGCGGATCTTCTACTTCTCCCATACTTTCCTCCATTCTTTGACCTCAAAGAGTACTGCCTTTGAGGGAGTTCAGAACTTTGCATCTCAATTTCCTTCTCTGACTCCTTCCATACCACAGCTTGTTTCCCTTTCCTGTGTCCACTCTCCATATGTTGTTCCCTCCGTCTTTCCTCAACTGAACTTCCCTTACTCCACCCAATTGTCAAATTCTTCCGCCTAGGTCTAGCTTTAAGTTCAAAATAATCTTTTTCTGATTCTCCACTGACATCACCAAAAAGTATAAATTCAAGCTCGGACAATTCTTTCTTCCTACCAATAAAATTCTCATTTCGAGGGAAGGGAAACTCCTCTTTCTCTGCCTTCTCTCTCCATTTAGTCAACCGCTCCACAACGCTTCTCCTTCCAAGCCTTATAGCCAGAAGTGTGACTGCCCTCAGTATGCAATCTCTCCACTTACCATCTTGAGCCTCCAGTTTCCAATCATCCACCCGAGAAAGGCCATTTACTGCTTCTTTCCATTCGTTCTCTAAACCTCCATACAAAAGCCATAGCTCTCCCCCATGTTTCTCCCACATCTCTCCCCTCTTCTCAACTATATCCCTGACAAGGCAATCATCCGGACCCAAATCAAAGAATAACGGGACCAAATTCTTCTTTCCTGAGAAAAATCGCAGTTCCTCAATGGTGTATGGATTCCTAAAAGACTTTCTAGTTAAGATTACAACCCCAAAAGTAGAAACATCCATTGCCCTCTCAACAATACCATGTTTTCTTGAGTTCCGACACCGAGCTCTGTCAGATACAAAGCAGCTCATTCCTTGAACTTCCAACTCAGCACGGAGCCAATTAGCAAACCTCAGCAAAGGTGGTTTTCTACCATGCAAACCAATGAAGACATCACAGCTCCTCAATCTATTAGAGGAAAATGAAGCTGAAGTTGGCGCAAACGAGATTCCATGGCTTCTCCCAAGCTTTTTCTGTTTCTCTGTATGCTGAGAATAACCATTGCCATGGCCATGACTGTGATTGGACATGGTGGTACTATTGGAAATGCCAGTTGAGGGAGAAACACGATTGAACTTCTGAAAATCACTTGAAACATGAGATCCTGGGATGATTGACATGTTTGACAAGGTAAACCGGACATTTTTTAGAGATTGAGGATCAGGATTTCCTGAGCTGGAACTGAGGGGATCAGCACTTAACACAGTACTGAGGGGATCAGCACTTAGCTGAATATTGTCACATGGAATGTCTGATAGTGTCGATTCAGATAATTGACACGTTGGTGATCTTGGAGAGAAAAATGGAGACTGATTGGCTGAAAAGAATGTTGACGAGGAAGACGACAAATTCCTTGAAGTTGTGGCTGGTAACGACAAAAACCGGGAACTTTCTTCTCCAAGATCCATGCTCATATCATTTCCTACCTTCAAAAGATGAAACCCATGCAGTCTGAAATGGTGAGAATGGTTTTAGTCAGTAACATTACCTCCTAAAATGAAATAAAATGATCTGAAACCAAAAAAAATCAGTAGAAATTAAATGACTGTTCTATTGGATACCATCATTCATAAAAGTTAAGAAAATCATATCAACATTTCGTACAACAGTGCAACTTGAGCAGTATGTATGAAAATCTTAGATGGCAAAAAATTAAAATATATAACTATATATTTAATAAAATAAAATTAAAATAAAACTAAAGGATTTCAAATGCTACAAGGAAACAGAGAGCAAAAATAGGGAGCATCAAGATTAATGATGGGATTTAATACCTCAAACCCAAACACAAACTGAAACTGAGCAAAATCTACATATTTGAAAAGCTGAGAAAAAGGAAAAAATAATACACCATTTTTCTGGGAGTTACAGCATCCATGCTAAAAAGGGATTGACAAAATAAAGGAAATCCATCATCTAAATCTAAAACGCGGAAAATAAGATAAAGGCATGAACTTTATAAATTTTCATGCTTCTAAGATCCATGTAATCTCATTCAAACATATATACATCTCAAAACAAAGAAACCAACTTCCAAAAATTGAACAAGAAACTATGAAAGACACCTATAAATCTTCAAACTTTAGGGCATTATAGATCCAGAGAAGCCCTAGAACACAGAGAAGGTTTCACAACAAGAGACCGACCTCTCAGTTAAAAAGAATAGAACAAAAATTCCATGATGATTCAGATCTGAAAACTTGGTTGGCTTGAAATCCTGAAACGGTCTCCTAGATTCAAGCTTCTATCATCAAATCAAGCAACCCACTTCCTCAAAACCAGTGATATACACAAAAACAAATTCAAATTTTGAACAACCCAAAGTTCTGAGATTGCTCTACCATAGGAAAGGGAAAAAAAAAACTCAAATCGATAAACATACTCCTCAGAAATACAAATCCAATCAAATAAACACTTCAAATTGCGAAAAACTTTGCCCCATAAACCATTCTCTTCTCGCTGTAAAAACCTAGTCGCCAAAATTTGAGACACAGCTGGTTGAGAAAAAAAAGCCAGACAAACAGGAGATTTGAGTGAATGTGAAAGCGAATGCAATAGAAAGAAGGAATGGGTTACCTGGAGCGAGAAAATCTGAGGCTTCAGCCCCACAAAACCGAGTCGCTCAGTCACTCTCACTCCTCTCAATGTCTAACAAAAACGTCCCTTTCTCTCCCCAAAACACTCACTAAATGTGTCCGCAAATCTTAAAGAGAAAAAAATGGACTGATTTCTGACAGCAAAAGAGAGCAGTGGAAGAAGAAAATACATGGGACCCAAAGGACGGACCTGACGAGGATGTGGTTGGCTGCACCTTTTATAACTGGTCGTTCCAGAAAATCCACTGTTGTTTTTGGGTTTTGGATTCACACCTACTCCAATCCACCACTGCTCTTGCTGTTTTCCTGTGGGTACTGTAGTAAGAGTAGGCTTTTAACTCTATGCACTGCCCTTATGGTAGTCTTGGAGTGTGGCTGGCTTTGTAACCATTAGATGTGGTTTGGTTGGTGTGCCGAATGCCGATAGGGGCTGCTTTTAAGGTATGTTTTGGTTGTCAAAATAACTTTCATCTCTAATATTTTATTTTAAATCATTGTTCCTGGTATTTAACCATTAATATATATATATATATATATCAAAAAATTATGAAAGTATTTTCAAGTTTAAAAAACTATTTCTCATTTAAGAACATATTTCAAACCAACTCTTATACTCTTTTCATGAATTCCCTGGTATTCAGACTGTTAGGACTCTTATGCATGGAATGGGATAATAAATAAATTAAAAAATAAAAAGTGAAAAATTTTCTAGGAGTCAGGTTTATTGCTTAAAAATTACTAACAGGCATGACTATGGTTGCAAGGTATTACCCTCATCTATTAAATTTTGAATTTTAATAAAGAATCGAAAATTTTACAATCCAAATACGATAGAGATGGATGAATTATAATCATAAAATGGTCTAAATGTCTCATTTAGGAAAATTACATTAAGTCAAGTAAGAATCATTTGTAAAATTTTAATTTAATTAAAATTTGTAAATGTTTACCTTGACACACATTAAATAATTTGTTCAAAAATTGCATATTTAATATATTTATGTGAATCATAAAAACTAAACCCATGAGTCAAATTATATGATTTCAAAAATCATAGTTGGCTAACTAATATTCAATGAACAAAGTTATTGCATTTCAAGTTACTTTGCCATTCACAAAAAAGTTCCTACTCATTTCAATATTGATTTGGACTCCACTAATTGGGAAAAAAAAAATGAACATTGGCTGACCACTACAAATCATGCCAATTTGATTCAATTGCAAAACCCATAAAAGCATATGTATGCCAAACCAAATTGTCTCTCTCCTATCATTTTTTATGTAAGAAAATAAAAAAGTCTTTGTCCATCGAAGGACTGGACTGTCTTGAGTTGACTTAAATCATTTTGGATTTGGCTCTTTCAACATCACTCCAAAATACCCATTTGGTATTCTATCAGTGAGCACATGGATCCATGTGAGGCCACCCATCACTGGACCACTCTGATCTAGTCTCACTTGTGATTTGTCAATCTGATCAATGGCCCAAATATCTTTGAGGGTTTGATATTAGATCAAGCGCACTCCTAACTTGCTGACAACTTTGGAGTACAAACATGTAAAAGCATAAACAAATATCAACTTTTTTCTTTCCTATTGTTTGGTAGCTCTCCAAACCACAAAAGCTTTCAAAGTTTTGTTTTAACTAATTTTTATATTTTTATTTCTCTTCATAAAAACAGTAAGTTAAAAGATTCAATTGCACACAATGACAAGATATACATGAAAAATTATTTATAAAATCTCTCATACACGTTATGAATGCAAAAACCACGATATCAATAGATGACAAAACTCAAATCCACTACTCAAATAAAATATACAAAATTACCTAATGAAAGTTATCCCTAGAACTTACAATTCATAACTTATACTTAATCTCATGTTCACGACCAACTACTCTCTAGTGAATTCCTTGATGTCTTAAAATCGATGTGGATCTCTCTCATGATCCTAATAGCAAATCATAAATAATTTTTAAGAATTTTGTGATGTAAAAAGGATAATAATCTTTTTGACAATGTACACATCTAAAATAAAAGAAACTTTTTGTCACGCCCCAAGACCCACTCCAAGGGCGTGACGGTCATTTTACACCTCAAACCCGAAGGCTTAAAGTATAACCTGACCCAAACAATCATATTACAATTGGAAGTAACCAATTACCAAAAACCTATTCAAAGTAACAGAATAAAATTCTAAAATCTCCAAACTTAACTTTAGAACTAAGCATCCATCAACCAAAATCCATTATCCAAATAGATTGCAACTCAACAAATCAAGTACTAACGAATTTTTATAATCTCCAAATCTCAACTTCAATCTATCATAAAAAAAAAATATTTAAAAGCTCAATATCTAAATAGTTTCCAAAAACTAAATAAACCAAATGAACATAAACTTATAAGCTAGCAATGTTCAAAAATAACATCCTAAGAAAAATCCTAATGATGACCAACTTTTCCCCCTAGTCATCACTCCTCGCCCGAACTAAAGGTACCTGAAAAATTTTCAACAATTGGGAATGAGCTCACAGCCCAATAAGGAATATTAATGCAGTTCATGGATCAAATATTTTCATTTCAAATAGAAGATATCATTTTTTTTTCTCATCAAATATCAGAGTTTCAAAAATACCAATATATTTAAATTTCAACCAACCATTTTCATATTAAATTCAAACACTTTCACATAAGATTCAATTAAATCCATTCAATTTTCATTACTCTGGTTATCAAATATCAAATGCCTAGTTAGGTGAGACTTTTCAAATGGGTGGCTAGCCTCAAATTGTTCCTGGTGGACGGAACCAAACACTACTAGTACTAGTAACCTCTAACCAAACCCCTAGAGGCTGGGATCCAAATCAATTACATTCTCACCATGAAATGTAAAGGTCAACTATTATATCCCGTTGACAAGGGCCAAATAAACCAAAGTGATGTTTTTGTTCGAGTATTCAAATTTACACAACATAATATCTCCATATTTTGTGTCATAAATAAAACAAAATATTCCAACATAATATCTAGTGCAAAACAATTTGATCCATGCATGGTAACAAAATATCATTTTCTTTTCCATAATTCAAAATAACATATAAAATAATTTAATTTTATAAATATTGCATTAACTTCCCTTACCTCAAAAGAAGTCCTTGAAAGCTTGGGAGAAGAATAATTCTGAAAAAAAATCTACTCTTCACCTAATATAACATAAGAGAAACAATTATTACTTTTTATTTATAATTTAACTAATCTATTCCTTATTTAAATAAAACTAATAAATTCCCAATTTGTTTCTAATAACACATTACTAATTTAATTAAATTACAATTTTATTTCATTATAAAATTCTATATGTATATATTGCTAAATCTCTCATTCTATTTATTACAAAAAGACCATTATTACTATTATCTTATTTATTAATCTAAAACTAAATATCATTATTTTTTTAATTATCCAATTCAATAGCCAACCAACCATTACTCATCTCGGGTACACACCAAAAAGCAAGTTTTTTTTTTTTTTTGGCTAATAGCACTGTCACGCCCCACCTGTTTTTTTTTTTTTTTTAATAAAATTAACCCTAATATAAAATCGAAACCTTCAAAGGAACCTTTTTTTTTTCATCTAATAAAACTTAAGATCTCCCAAATACTAACAATAAATCAAAATCTTAAATTTTTATTTTATTATTATTATTATTATTTTACTATTGACATTAAAACGAATTTAAAAAAATAAAATAAACTAACCTTAATCTAGATTTGGGTTTTCCAAAAGATATCTAATGTGTTTGAAATTAATCAATGAATCTAAAATATTAAACTAGGGGTTAGAATCTTACCTATAGAGATCTGTTCTTCAACCCTGAAATCTGACTCCAACCTACGTTCTTTGAAATTCTGCGAACAGGAACTCTATTCAGAAAAGAATAGGAAGAAATAGAATTTCTAATTTATACCTAGGGTATTTATTCGTAAAATTACACTTTTACCCCTCTTCCACTTTATTAAATTAATTAATTAACTAATTGAATTATTATTAGTAATTTCCTAAATTACCCTTAAAAAAAATACTTGGGCGTTACATCATCTCTTCCTTAACAAAAGTTTAGTCCTCTAAACTTGACATACCTGAGTCTTGAAATAATTGAGGATGTTTTTCTCTCATCTCTTCTTCTAACTCCCAAGTGGCCTCTCGGATACTATGATTGCTCCACTGGACCTTTACCAACTTGACAACAGCATGTCGCAGTACCTTATCCATCACATCCACAATTTGAACGGGTACCTCTTCATAGGTCAAGTCCTCCGAAATTTGAATAGGCTCCAACTCCACAACATGAGATGGATCATAAATATACTTCCTCAAGGTTGAAACATGGAAAACATTATGAATCTTAGATAGACTTGGGAGCAAGGCTACTTTATATGCCAAAGTGCCTACTCTTTCTAATATTTCAAACGAACCCACAAAACGAGGACTAAGTTTTCCTTTTCTCCCAAATCTCATCACAGACTTCATAGGTGAAACTTTCAAGAACACATGATCACCCACCTCAAACTCCAAATCTCGCCTACGATGACCAACATAACTCTTATGTCTACTTTGAGCTGCTTTTAATCTTTCTTTAATCAAAGCAACTTTTTCAACAGTCAACTGCACAAGTTCAGGCCCCAAAAGTTTCCTTTCTCCAACATCATTCCAATAGATAGGAGATCGACATTTCCTACCATACAATGCCTCAAAAGGTGCCATCCCAATGCTAGCTTGAAAACTATTGTTATAGGCAAACTCTACTAAAGGTAAATGATCATCCCAATTACCTTGTAGGTCCAAAATACAAGCTCTCAACAAGTCTTCTAAAACCTGAATTACTCTTTCTGATTGACCATCAGTTTGAGGATGAAAAGCAGTACTAAAACTCAACTTAGTGCCCAAAGCTTTTTGTAGATTATGCCAGAATTTAGAAGTGAAACGAGGATCTCTGTTAGACACTATAGAAACTGGTACTCCATGCATTCTCACAATCTCCTTCACATAAAGAGAAGCTAAACGATCTAAAGAAAAGTTGACTTTCATAGGCAAAAAGTGAGCAGACTTTGTCAACCGATCAACAATCACCCAAATAGCATTATTACCTCCTAAGGTTCTTGGCAATCCTATCACAAAATCCATGGTAATATGCTCCCACTTCCACTCAGGAATAGCAAGTGGCTGCAAAGACCCTACTGGTCGCTGATGCTCAACCTTCACCTGTTGACACACTAAACACTAAGCCACAAATTGTGCAATATCACGCTTCATACCTGACCACCAATAGTTTTGCCTCAAATCCTTGTATATCTTTGTCCCTCCTGGGTGGATTGCAAACTTGGAACAATGAGCTTCCTCTAAAAGCTCCCTCCTTAAGTCTTCATCATTTGGGACACAAAGTCTAGTCCCAAATTTCAAGATCTCATCATCTGACAAAACAAAATCAGGCTTACTGCCCCTCTTAACTTCCTCCATAACTTGCACTAATTGGGAATCATTCTTTTGTAGGGTCTTAATTCTCCCAACTAAGTCTGGTTGTACTCTGAAATTTGCTACAAGTGTTACTAAGCCCATAACTTGAAAGTGGACTTGTAAACTCCTCAACTCTTCAAGTAATTGCCTTTGACAGCCTCTAATAGCTACTAGAGAACCAACTGACTTCCTACTCAAGGCATCAGCTACAACATTCGCCTTCCCAGGATGATACTGAATAATACAATCATAGTCCTTAAGTAGTTCTATCCATCTTCTCTGTCTCATGTTCAACTCCTTTTGGGAAAATAGATACTTCAAACTCTTATGATCTGTGAATATCTCACAAGTTTCACCAAAAAGAAAATGTCTCCAAATCTTAAGTGCAAAAACCACAGTAGCTAACTCCAAATCATGAGTAGGGTAGTGATTACTACTCAAAAAGTGCTATTTGATAGCCTTTAATTAATCATTTTTAACACTTTTGAGTAGTAGTTTAGGCCTTTTAACTCAATTGGCATGTTAAGGATCCTTTAAAGCAATTTTGATCACTTTGTGTAAGTTTTGGTGTTTTTGTTAGTATTTTGATCACCAAAGCAAGTCAAGAATGAGGAAAGCTATGAGGAATCTTGGGCAAAGCTTAGAATTCAATTGCCAAGAGTGAATCCGGATTGCAAGGAGAAAAAGCAAAGAGGATCAGTCATGGAGCATATTCTTGATGACAGTCGTAGCAGCCACTTTTGGAGTACTTTCTGAAGTCCAAATGATGCAAGCTATATACCATTTCAAAGCTCAGGAAGTCAACAATCCAATGCTTCAAACGGTGTGCGATTCGGAATTGAAACGAAGAAGTTGCAGCCATTACAAGCCAGTCACTCTGAAGTGTTGCGGAATCAGCCTTTTGTTGCGAGAATTTCGCAACACTTTTGTACAGTAAGGTGTTTCTCCTTCTAACGATGCACGAACCATGCTGCAAGAAGGGAGCTGGAAACTTCAAGATGGAAGCCAACTTTGCAGCCTGGTGAAGATAGCTCAGTCTTGCGAAATAATTTCGCAGCCCTCTTGGGTGTCTGCGAAATTTCGCAGACACCACTTTTCTCCTGCGAAATGGCTCCTGAAGCCTCCCGAAGCTTGCTACCGACATTGGGAGATATTTTCCATTAGATTTTTGTTGTCTAAATCCCAAAATACTCCTTGTAAACCACCAATTACATGATTCCTTAGTTTTTAAGTTAGTAAAAAGACCAAATATCTTTGTAACAATTAGTTTTATATTTTGTTGATATAAATACCTCTCGGGAGCCTGTTCTCAGGGAGGAGTTCCTTCTGTAACCATTTTGGAAGCAAGTAAAGGTCTTTTCTTTCTACTGCCTTACCTTCTCACTTTGTATTTTCATTTTATTTCTAAGTTATGAATTCTCTGAGGAGTTTTCCCCAGAGAATGAGTAACTAAACCTCCGATTCCTTGGAGCTAAGGTTGCCGGGGAAGGTTCCAAGTGCAAGAATGCAAAGCTTTGTGGTTTTAGTTTTTAATGAAGAGGAAGTGAAATCCTTTAGTGATTTCAATGTTTTTAGTTAACTTAAAACACCTTGGAGTCACCTGGGCCAACACTTGGTAAGGCAAGTGATTTCCAACCATGGAAATGCACTAGTTTACCCCTTGCGAGCCTCTGGTAGGTGACTTCAAGGTAGGATTTTCTGGAATTACCAACACTTGGTAAGCTTTTGGACTCCTAGGAGACATCCATTAGTTATCTCTTGCGAGTTTGTGAAGGGGAATCCAAGGTTAAAGATCACCTTGAATGGTAAGTGCTCGTGAGAGGCATGAACCATTGCAAGTTGTATCAGTGAGAGAATTAAAGTGAAATCTAATTGAAGGAGTCTCTGTACATCACCGGTTAGAGAATTGACTCTAAGTTGAATCTCTAATGCGAGGAAATGAACCATCTGACCGGAGCTATGTATTTTGCATGAGGAACCACCCCAGTGAACCTAAATCTCCAAGGAATGCTTTTCTTCCTAAATTATTCCAAACTTCTGTTAAGTTAGTTAGTTTAAGTCTCAACCTTTACCAATCAAAATTTTGTGTTTTATTTCTTAAGCTAACCGTGAAATGAAACAAGACCAATTCACTTGGAATTGGTATCATTGATTGCTTGCAAATCATTCCCAGTGAACGATCCTAGAGCCACTATACTATAGTAGCTTTGTATTTGCTACCCTAGTGTATGGTGTTATAGGTATAAATTTTGTTGATCACTTCCTCAATCAAAGAGCACCAGCTGAACACAAATCAGCTGAGACACCAATTGGGCATGAGTCAAATGGCGCCGTTGCCGGGGAATGAGTGTCAAGTTCATTATGATACCATTTTTTGAGCACTTGTGATTTTCATCACAAGTTGGTAAAGTTTCTTTCACTTCACTAATTTTTATTCTCTCTTTTTTTATTTACAATCTAAGTTTATCTTTTTAAATTTTAGTCTAGTTTAATTTTGCTGTTGTAGTCCTCTGTTCTTGTTGCCCTCTGTTTTCATTTTAGTTGCAGCTGAATACTAGTTGTGTATGCCCAAGTGGATACGAGACATTGGAGGTAGGCTTGTTAAGTGTGATACACCTCAGAGAGGATAATTTGAAGTAATCTTGAATATCATGGAGGCTGCACCTGAAGATCAGCATAGTCACCAAGGTCGTCAAGATAATCTCAATGAATTCAGATCAATGAGGGACCGTATGCATCCACCTCGTATGAGTGCACCATCATGTATAGTGCCCCCTACAGAGCAGCTAGTAATCAGACCATATCTTGTTCCACTTCTACCAACTTTCCATGGGATGGAAAGTGAGAATCCGTATGCACACATCAAGGAATTTGAAGATGTTTGTAATACATTCCAAGAGGGAGGAGCTTCAATTGACTTGATGAGGCTTAAGTTATTTCCTTTTACTTTAAAGGATAAGGCCAAAATTTGGCTTAATTCTTTAAGGCCAAGGAGTATCCGCTCTTGGACTGATTTACAAGCTGAGTTCCTTAAGAAATTTTTTCCTACTCATAGAACAAATGGCTTGAAAAGGCAAATTTCAAATTTCTCAGCTAAAGAGAATGAGAAATTCTATGAGTGTTGGGAAAGATACATGGAAGCTATAAATGCTTGTCCTCACCATGGCTTTGATACTTGGCTATTGGTGAGCTATTTTTATGATGGTATGTCCTCCTCAATGAAGCAACTCCTCGAGACAATGTGTGGAGGAGATTTCATGAGCAAAAATCCAGAGGAAGCTATGGATTTCTTGAGCTATGTAGCTGATGTTTCAAGGGGATGAGATGAACCAACTAAAGGAGAAGTGGGAAAGATGAAGTCTCAGTTGAATGCTTACAATGCAAAGGCTGGGATGTATAATTTGAAAGAAGATGATGACATGAAAGCAAAGTTGGCAGCTATGACAAGAAGATTGGAGGAGCTGGAGCTGAAAAGAATGCATGAAGTGCAAGCTGTTGCTGAAGCACCAGTGCAAGTGAAGCTGTGTCCCAATTGTCAATCATTTGAACATTTGGTGGAGGAGTGCCCTGCAATTTCAGCTGAAAGGGAAATGTATAGAGATCAAGCAAATGTTGTTGGACAATTCAGGCCCAATAACAATGCTCCTTATGGAAATACCTACAATTCAAGTTGGAGGAATCATCCAAATTTCTCATGGAAGGCCAGAGCAACTCAATACCAACAGCCGGATCCACCATCTCAGCAATCTTCAAGTATTGAACAAATAATAGCTAATCTCAGCAAGGTAGTGGGAGATTTTGTGGGAAAGCAAGAAGCCACCAATGCTCGAGTGGATCAAAGAATGGACAGAATGGAGAGTATGTTGAACAAAAGAATGGATGGAATGCAAAATGATATGAATCAAAAATTTGATAACATCCAATATTCAATTTCAAGGCTTACAAATTTGAATACACTGCAAGAAAAGGGAAGATTTCCTTCTCAACCTAACCAAAATCCCAAAGGTGTCCATGAAGTGGAAAGCCTTGAGGGAGAATCATCACAGGTGAAAGATGTGAAAGCTTTGATCACTCTAAGGAGTGGTAAGAAAATTGAGCAGCCAACACCCAAGCCACATGTTGAGAAAGAAGAAGAGATAAAGAAAGGGAAGGAAATGGAAGATAAAGGCAGTGAGATCAGTGAAGAAAAGGACTCTGATGCAACAATGAAAGCAATTCCAGAGAAAGAGCTTCTGAAGGAAGAAATGCTGAAGAAATCAACTTTTCCACCTTTTCCTCAAGCATTACAGGGGAAAAAGGGGGTTAGAAATGCAGCTGAAATCCTAGAAGTATTGAGGCAAGTGAAAGTTAATATTCCACTGCTGGATATGATCAAACAAGTTCCAACGTATGCAAAATTCCTAAAGGATTTGTGTACTATCAAAAGAGGGTTGACTGTAAACAAGAAAGCCTTCTTGACTGAGCAAGTAAGTGCAATCTTACAATGCAAGTCTCCTTTGAAGTACAAAGACCCTGGAAGTCCTACCATTTCAGTCATGATTGGAGGTAAGGTAGTGGAGAAAGCCTTGCTAGACTTGGGAGCAAGTGTGAATTTGCTTCCATACTCTGTCTACAAGCAACTGGGACTTGGAGAGTTGAAGCCAACAGCAATCACTTTATCTTTGGCAGATAGATCAGTGAAAATTCCAAGAGGAGTAATTGAGGATGTATTGATTCAAGTAGATAATTTCTACTATCCTGTAGATTTTGTTGTTCTTGATACTGATCCAACTGTAAAGGAAGCTAATTTAGTTCCTATCATCCTTGGAAGGCCATTTCTTGCTACTTCAAATGCAATCATCAATTGTAGAAATGGGCTTATGCAACTCACTTTTGGTAACATGACACTGGATCTCAATATTTTCTATATGTCTAAAAAGCAAATCACTCCGGAAGAAGAAGAAGGTCCAGAAGAGCTATGTATAATTGATACTTTGGTAGAGGAGCACTGCAATCAGCATATGCAAGACAAGTTGAATGAAAGTCTTGTGGATATTGAGGAAGGTTTTTCTGAATCTCCTATTGGGCTTGCTACTCTACAAAGTTGGAGAAAGATAGAAGGAATTCTACCTTTGTTCAATAAAGAAGAGGAGGCAGCTGTTGAAAAAGAAATTCCAAAACTCAATCTGAAGCCTTTACCTGTGGAGTTGAAATATACATATCTTGAAGCAAATAATCAATGTCCTGTTGTGATATCCTCATCTCTGACCAGTCATCAAGAGAATGGTTTAATGGAAGTTCTCAGGAGGTGTAAGAAGGCAATAGGATGGCAAATATCTGACTTGAAAGGCATTAGTCCTTTAGTTTGTACTCATCATATATATATGAAGGAGGAAGCAAAGCCAATTCGTCAATTTCAAAGAAGGTTGAATCCTCATCTACAAGAGGTGGTGCGAGCTGAGGTGCTGAAGCTACTTCAAGCAGGAATCATTTACCCTATATCTGATAGCCCTTGGGTGAGTCCTACTCAAGTGGTACCAAAGAAGTCAGGGATCACAGTTATTCAAAATGAAAAAGGGGAAGAAATTACTACACGCCTCACTTCAGGTTGGAGGGTGTGTATTGATTATAGAAAGCTGAATGCTGTCACCAGGAAGGATCATTTTCCATTGCCATTTATTGATCAAGTGCTGGAGAGAGTCTCTGGACATCCATTTTATTGTTTCTTGGATGGGTATTCAGGGTATTTTCAAATCGAAATTGATTTGGCAGATCAGGAAAAGACCACTTTTACATGTCCATTTGGAACATTTGCTTATAGAAGAATGCCTTTTGGTTTATGCAATGCACCTGCTACATTTCAAAGATGTATGTTGAGTATTTTCAGTGATATGGTGGAGAGAATTATGGAGGTTTTCATGGATGACATCACTGTATATGGAGGTACATTTGAGGAATGTTTGGTTAATTTGGAAGCAGTTCTTCATAGATGCATTGAAAAAGATTTGGTGCTGAATTGGGAAAAATGCCATTTTATGGTACGTCAAGGAATTGTCCTTGGCCATATCATTTCTGAAAGAGGCATTGAAGTTGATAAAGCAAAGGTGGAGCTTATTGCCAAATTACCATCTCCAACAACTGTGAAAGGAGTAAGGCAGTTCCTTGGCCATGCAGGGTTCTATAGGAGGTTTATAAAAGGTTTTTCAAGTCTTTCAAAACCTCTTTGTGAGCTATTAGCTAAGGATGCTAAGTTTATATGGGATGAAAGGTGTCAGCATAGCTTTGATCAACTGAAGAAGTTTTTAACAACAACTCCAATAGTGAGAGCCCCTAACTGGCAGTTACCTTTTGAACTGATGTGTGATGCCAGTGACTTTGCTATAGGAGCTGTGCTTGGCCAAAGAGAAGATGGGAAGCCCTATGTGATTTACTATGCAAGTAAAACACTAAATGAAGCTCAGAGGAACTACACAACTACAGAGAAAGAATTGTTAGCTGTGGTATTTGCTTTGGACAAATTTCGAGCTTATTTAGTGGGGTCTTTCATCATTGTGTTTACTGACCATTCAGCCTTGAAGTATTTATTGACAAAGCAAGATGCAAAAGCAAGGTTGATTAGATGGATTCTATTGTTACAAGAGTTCGATCTTCAAATCAAAGATAAGAAAGGAGTGGAGAATGTAGTAGCTGACCACTTGTCAAGGTTAGTTATAGCACATAATTCCCATCCCTTACCTATCAATGATGATTTTCCTGAAGAATCACTTATGTTCCTAGTGAAAACTCCTTGGTATGCTCATATTGCTAATTTTTTAGTAACTGGTGAAATTCCAAGTGAGTGGAATGCACAGGACAAGAAGCACTTCTTCGCCAAAATTCATTCTTATTATTGGGAAGAGCCCTTTCTCTTTAAGTATTGTGCAGATCAGATTATTAGGAAGTGTGTCCCTGAAGATGAGCAGTAAGGGATTCTATCTCATTGTCATGAGAATGCATGTGGAGGCCACTTTGCCTCTCAGAAAACAGCCATGAAAGTATTGCAGTCAGGGTTTACTTGGCCATCTCTTTTTAAAGATGCCCATATCATGTGTAGAAATTGTGATAGATGCCAAAGGCTTGGAAAGCTAACAAAAAGAAATCAAATGCCTATGAACCCCATTCTGATAGTTGAGTTATTTGATGTATGGGGCATTGACTTCATGGGACCTTTCCCAATGTCTTTTGGTAATTCTTACATCTTGGTAGGGGTAGATTATGTTTCTAAATGGGTTGAGGCAATCCCCTGTAAACAAAATGATCACAGGGTGGTTCTCAAGTTTCTTAAAGAGAACATTTTCTCAAGATTTGGGGTGCCCAAGGCCATAATCAGTGATGGAGGAGCTCATTTTTGCAACAAACCTTTTGAAGCTCTGTTATCCAAGTATGGAGTGAAGCATAAGGTGGCCACACCTTATCATCCTCAGACTTCCGGGCAAGTTGAGCTAGCTAACAGGGAAATAAAGAACATCTTGATGAAAGTGGTGAATTCCAACAGAAAAGATTGGTCTATTAGGCTTCATGATTCATTGTGGGCATATAGAACAGCTTATAAGACTATTCTAGGGATGTCTCCCTATCGTCTTGTCTATGGCAAAGCGTGCCATCTCCCTGTGGAAGTTGAATACAAGGCTTGGTGGGCAATAAAGAAGCTGAATATGGACTTGATCAAGGCCGGAGAAAAGAGATTTCTAGACCTTAATGAGATGGAGGAATTAAGAAATAATGCTTATATCAATTCCAAAGTTGCAAAACAAAGGATGAAGAAGTGGCATGATCAACTCATCTCCAACAAGGAATTTCAAGAAGGGCAAAAAGTTCTGATGTATGACACAAGACTCCATATCTTTCCTGGGAAGCTCAAATCAAGGTGGATTGGTCCATTTGTTATTCACCGAGTATATTCCAATGGAGTGGTGGACTTATTGAATTCCAATGGCAAGGACAGCTTTAGAGTCAATGGATATCGTCTTAAGCCGTTCATGGAGTCATTCAAATCAGAAAAGGAGGCAATCAACCTCCTTGAGCCTCAAAAAGCTTAAGTGAAAAGGGTTTGCTGGGCGTGGTTTTACCACAGTCCAAAATTTTTGTAAATTTTGTAAATTTTCAAGTTGTTTCCATACTTTTGATCTTAGTTTTTGATTTTAAATCATGTTTTTAGGTGTGTTTTAATCGTTTTATATGATCCCAGGTGGAAGAAATTTCAAGGGGATTGAAAAGAAAAGAAATCGGGCCGAAATTGGAGCCGAAACAGAGCAAAAACAGGGGAAAAACAGAGCTCTGCGAAATTTCGCAGGGTGAAGGAAACCTCTGCGAAATGAGCATTTTGTTGCCAAACCATTCCGCAGCACTGTAGAAGCCTCTGCGAGTGTATTTCGCAGCTGCGAAAGTGGATTTGGCACACGAGTGCCACTTTGCAGTACAGTAGCACCCATTTCGCAGCTGCGAAACTCATTGCGAAATGGAAAAGCGTGATTTCGCACCAAAAGTCCCATTCCGCAGGGTATTTCGCAATTGCGAAAGTGGTTTTGGCACACGAGTGCCACTTCGCAGCACAGTGACATCAATTTCGCAGCTGCGAAACTCACTGCGAAGTTGCTGCGAAAATGGCAAGTTGCTGCGAAATTGGCGTTTTGTTGCGAAACGTAATCTGACCCCTGGGCTTCCGTTTTTCCTATTTATACCGGTCAAAAGTGCTGCGAAAAGGGTTTCAAAAATCAGAGCACCATTCTCGCAGCCCCTTCGTCTTCTTCACCAAGCCACGCCGTCCGTTTCTCCGGTCGTCTTCTCCGCTTAGCAACGCCGGCCAAAGATCGATATCTCCAAAATGGCACGAACGCGAGGAGCAAAATCTTCATCTCCTTCGAACCGCAAAAGGAGTCTGCGAAAGGAGCCAAGTCCAGGCTCTGTTCCAGAACCTGCTCCACAGCCTTCGCCGTCGAGACCACAACCTTCTCCAGTGAAGCCGGCGCCACCAAAGCCGCCGGCAAGACGATATTTGACAAGGTCAGGCGGTCGGCCATTGAAGAAGAAGCCCAGGGTTGAGAGCTCTGAACCAATTGATTTGACTGAGCAATCCCCAAACCCATCACCGGTTCAATCTCCGGTATCTTCACCAAACCCTTCACCGGTACAAATTCCAGTGCCGTCACCGGTTCCCTCGCCAATTCCCTCACCAGAGGCAACTCCAATTCCATCGCCGGTACCATCTCCGGCACTCCAAGAAAAAGCTCAGGAGCCTCAAGCGCCAATTCCAGAGCCCCAAATTGCAGCTGAAGCACCTCTGGAAGAAGTGATCCGAAGGCCAATGCTGCCCCAGCCCCCAATCGAAGGAAACTTGGATTGTCGAACTCGGGCATTTCATTCTGAGCTCTGCTTCGACTTAGCAGCATTCAGAGTGAGGCCAGAGCTTGCCCAATCATTCCAGCTGCTGAGGAGATATCATATGGAGCATCTGCTAGCTCCAAGGGATTTTTTCTATCCTCGGGTAGTCACGGACTTCTACCAGACCATGACAACCAAAGAAGTAAGAAATCCAACTCTGATCCATTTCATAATTGATGGAAGGCATGGTATTTTGGGAGCAAGACACATTGCTGAAGCTCTGCAAATTCCTTTTGAGCCAACCCAATTCGACAATTATAAGGCTTGGGTAAATCCAACTGAGCTAGAGATGGTTAGCACCCTGTCCAGAGGAGCTGCCAATCGGTCACACCTGTTGAGGGGGGAGCTACCTCCAGTGATGTTTTTGATTGATGCCTTTTTGAGGCATAATATATATCCCCTGCAGCATTGGACCCAAAGAAGGGGAATTCTCCTGGAAGCCCTATATAAAATGTCAGAAGGATTCTTCTTTGGGCCTCATCATCTTATCATGGCAGCCCTTCTCTACTTTGAGGAGAAGGTTCACAAGAAGAAACTTCAAAGAGCAGATTGCATTCCACTCCTCTTCCCAAGGCTGCTATGCCAAGTTTTGGAGCATCTCGGATACCCCTCTGAGCCTCAGCAGGAAAGAAAGAGAATATGCCGTGAGCCATTTACCCTTGATAAATGGAATAATATGACGGCCTACAAAATTGATCAGCCTGGGCAGCCTCAGCCAGCAGCAAGGAGAGCCTCCCCAAGACATCCACCTGAAGGTATAACACTTGCTACTCCTGCCATCCCTCGAGCTCCACCAGCTACACCTGCTGCATCTCAGCCATCCACATCAGCTGAGCCGAGGATGGCCATCCCTATATCCGAATATCGAGAGTTGTGCCGTGCATTGGAGACTCTTACAGCTTCCCAGAGCAATCTTGCTCAGGAGTTGGCAGCCATCAAAGCATGCCAGGAGCAGATGTTAGCCTCTCAGGCTCAACAAGCTGCCATCCTAAGGCAGCTTCAAATCCATTTCGATCTGCCACAAGCTGTAGAGCCCTCCACTGAGACTCCACCAGAGCCACACTCTCAGCCTTCAGAGTCTCATCCTCTAGAGCCCGAAGCCCCAGCTGATCCACCTACTGAGGAGGCAGATCCTTCTGCCTAGCACCATCACCCCACTCATCAGACATTATATATATTTGCTATTTATGTTTTTATGCATGTTGTTTTGTTTTAGTTGAAATGAAATCCCAGTATTTTGGTATATATATGGGATTCCTTGTGTTACTTGTCCTTAGCACTGTAATCAAATGAACTCAAAGTAATACAAGTTGAATATTTCTTGTTAAAAATTAGCATTAAGTTATTATTATTTCCTTTTCTCACATATTCTATTCTTTTTGAAACATGTGGTTTTCCCCAATCAATATTCGAATTTGATATCAGCATGGAGGTACCACTTCCTCCCTTTTATTACAGTCACTCAAATCACATTGAGGACAATGCTCAGTTCGGTTGGGGGGTATGAGGAAGGAAGTTTTCTAAACCTTTTTGGTATTGCAATTATATTGGTTAATTAGTTGTAGTTTTTACTTTTTACTAGTGTTACTCTATTCTCCATGAATTTTGAGGAAAAATTTTCAAATTAAACCAAGAGAAATTGAACTGTTGTTTTTCACTTGACTTAGAGTATGGATTATGCTTACTAAAGTGGTCCAATTGTTGAAACTTCTACTGAAATTGAATTGAGTTCTTCCATTTTAAGCTATCCACACACTGTGCACATTAGTTTCCGATTATAAGATGAAAAGCTATTTCCCTCTTGACTTAGTATATTTTTGGGACTTGGTATATTTGACCTCATTTGATAAAAATTGAAACACCCTGCAAAAGGCCAATGAGCCTTTGAAATAAAGAAAGTTGTTTGCTTGCCTTGAAACCCGAGCAAGGTCTGAGGGGTATATGGTGAAAATCTTTTAAGCCTGGTGCCCTAAGCCTTAATTGGTTGGGAGACACCGACCTCAATGCTCGTTACAAGGGTGAATAGGTAGAGCTAGCATATGGTAGATGCTTGGGTATTAGAAATTCATTCTTAAAAGTCCGGGGAAAAATCCGAGGAGTTAGTGGTTGAAAGATCCTTAAAACTTGGTGCCCTAAACCTTAATTGGTTGGGAGTCATCGATGGACCCCCATTACATGGACAAGTCAGAAAGAGTACCCCATAAAGCTACCTTGAAAAAAAAAAAAAAAAAAAAAAAAAAAAAAAAAAAGATGAAAGTGTGTTCTTTTCTTATTGACTTTGGTCAGTTTGCTAAAGTGTTGAAAAGAGATAGGTTGGGGGGTGAGATTAGTAGCATATTATTCTCGGAATCTAAAGATCCAATACACATAGATTTTTGTGGAAGATCGAAGTTTAGTTCTTAGAAAGTGAAATGATTTTAAAACTTCAGTTTGCATAATGCACTCCCTTGATTGACAGTGTTTAGCATAGTTTGTTATGACTCTTGTTGAGATTTGGGTTTGTATTTCTTTAATGATTCATGTGAGAAGTAGATCATCATGCCACTTGAGAATTATTTTCCTTTCAGCATGATGTTGTAAATTTTAAATTAGTTTGCTATTTATTTTCATTTTTCTCTCCTTTATTGCTAAGGGACTAGCAATATGTCGGTTGGGGGGAGTGATTACTACTCAAAAAGTGCTATTTGATAGCCTTTAATTAATCCTTTTTAACACTTTTGAGTAGTAGTTTAGGCCTTTTAACTCAATTGGCATGTTAAGGATCCTTTAAAGCAATTTTGATCACTTTGTGTAAGTTTTGGTGTTTTTGTTAGTATTTTGATCACCAAAGCAAGTCAAGAATGAGGAGAGCTATGAGGAATCTTGGGCAAAGCTTAGAATTCAATTGCCAAGAGTGAATCCGGATTGCAAGGAGAAAAAGCAAAGAGGATCAGTCATGGAGCATATTCTTGATGACAGTCGTAGCAGCCACTTTTGGAGCACTTTCTGAAGTCCAAATGATGCAAGCTATATATCATTTCAAAGCTCAGGAAGTCAACAATCCAATGCTTCAAACGGTGTGCGATTCGGAATTGAAACGAAGAAGTTGCAGCCATTACAAGCCAGTCACTCTGAAGTATTGCGGAATCAGCCTTTTGTTGCGAGAATTTCGCAACACTTTTGTACAGTAAGGTGTTTCTCCTTCTAACGATGCACGAACCATGCCGCAAGAAGGGAGCTGGAAACTTCAAGATGGAAGCCAACTTTGCAGCCTGGTGAAGATAGCTCAGTCTTGCGAAATAATTTCGCAGCCCTCTTGGGTGTCTGCGAAATTTCGCAGACACCACTTTTCTCCTGCGAAATGGCTCCTAAAGCCTCCCGAAGCTTGCTACCGACATTGGGAGATATTTTCCATTAGATTTTTGTTGTCTAAATCCCAAAATACTCCTTGTAAACCACCAATTACATGATTCCTTAGTTTTTAAGTTAGTAAAAAGACCAAATATCTTTGTAACAATTAGTTTTATATTTTGTTGATATAAATACCTCTCGGGAGCCTGTTCTCAGGGAGGAGTTCCTTCTGTAACCATTTTGGAAGCAAGTAAAGGTCTTTTCTTTCTACTGCCTTACCTTCTCACTTTGTATTTTCATTTTATTTCTAAGTTATGAATTCTCTGAGGAGTTTTCCCCAGAGAATGAGTAACTAAACCTCCGATTCCTTGGAGCTAAGGTTGCCGGGGAAGGTTCCAAGTGCAAGAATGCAAAGCTTTGTGGTTTTAGTTTTTAATGAAGAGGAAGTGAAATCCTTTAGTGATTTCAATGTTTTTAGTTAACTTAAAACACCTTGGAGTCACCTGGGCCAACACTTGGTAAGGCAAGTGATTTCCAACCATGGAAATGCACTAGTTTACCCCTTGCGAGCCTCTGGTAGGTGACTTCAAGGTAGGATTTTCTGGAATTACCAACACTTGGTAAGCTTTTGGACTCCTAGGAGACATCCATTAGTTATCTCTTGCGAGTTTGTGAAGGGGAATCCAAGGTTAAAGATCACCTTGAATGGTAAGTGCTCGTGAGAGGCATGAACCATTGCAAGTTGTATCAGTGAGAGAATTAAAGTGAAATCTAATTGAAGGAGTCTCTGTACATCACCGGTTAGAGAATTGACTCTAAGTTGAATCTCTAATGCGAGGAAATGAACCATCTGACCGGAGCTATGTATTTTGCATGAGGAACCACCCCAGTGAACCTAAATCTCCAAGGAATGCTTTTCTTCCTAAATTATTCCAAACTTCTGTTAAGTTAGTTAGTTTAAGTCTCAACCTTTACCAATCAAAATTTTGTGTTTTATTTCTTAAGCTAACCGTGAAATGAAACAAGACCAATTCACTTGGAATTGGTATCATTGATTGCTTGCAAATCATTCCCAGTGAACGATCCTAGAGCCACTATACTATAGTAGCTTTGTATTTGCTACCCTAGTGTATGGTGTTATAGGTATAAATTTTGTTGATCACTTCCTCAATCAAGGAGCACCAGCTGAACACAAATCAGCTGAGACACCAATTGGGCATGAGTCAGGTAGTTCCTTTCATAAGGCTTCAACTGTCTAGAAGCATAAGCTACAACTCTCCCATACTGCATAAGAACACAACCTAAACCCTGATGAGAGACATCACTATACACCACAAATCCTCCTGAGCCTGAAGGGATAGTCAAAATAGGAGCTGACACTAATCTATTCTTCAACTCTTGGAAGCTACATTCATAATCATCAGACCACTCAAACTTAACTCCCTTCTATGTCAACTTAGTTAAAGGTAGGGCAATCTTAGAGAACCCTTCTATAAACCGCCTATAGTAACCAGCAAGTCCCAAGAAACTTCAAATCTTAGTCACAGTACTAGGTCTTCTCCAATTAGCTACAACATCTACATTTCCAGGGTCAACTGAGATGCCATCATTGCTTACCACATGCCCAAGGAAAGAAATTCGGTCTAACCAAAACTCACACTTCTTCAGTTTAGCATACAACTGCTTATCTCTGAGGGTCTGTAATACAATACTCAAATGGCCCTCATGCTCCTCTCTACTTCTTGAGTATACCAAGATGTCATCTATAAAAACCACCACAAACTGATCTAAATAGGGTTTGAATACTCTATTCATCAAGTCCATAAAAGCAGCAGGTGCATTAGTCAAACCAAAAGGCATAACAAGAAACTCATAGTGCCCATACCTAGTTTGAAAAGCAGTCTTGGGTACATCTTCCCCTCTAACCCTCAACTGGTGATAACCCGACCGAATATCTATCTTAGAGAACACACAAGCACCTTGTAGTTGATCAAACAAATCATCAATCCGAGGAAGGGGATACTTATTCCTCACTGTCACCTTATTCAACTCCCTATAGTCAATGCAAAGTCTCATTGAGCCATCCTTCTTTTTTACAAATAGAACAAGAGCTCCCCAAGGTGAAACACTAGGCCTGATAAAACCCTTGTCTAATAACTCCTGAAGCTGAACTTTCAACTCCTTAAGCTCCACAGGTGCCATCCTGTATGGGGCCTTAGACATAAGACCTATTCCTGGTACCAGATCGATGGTGAACTCCACCTCTCTTTCTGGTGGCAAGTCAGGCAAATCCTCTGGAAAGAAATCAGGATACTCCCTTACTATGGGTATGTCTTCCAACTTCAAATCACTTTCATTACTCACCACACTAGCCAAAAATCCTTGGCAACCCTTCTTGAGCAAGCTACTAGCTTGCAAGGCTGAGATCATACGTAGTGGTCTGTCCACATGCTTCCCTTCAAAGCTAAACTTAGGCTGACCAGGAATACTAAACGTCACCCTTTTCTCAAAACAGTCAACAGAGGCATGGTAGGAAGCTAACCAATCCATCCCCAAAATCACATCAAAATCCTGAAGGTTAAGGAGTACTAAGTCAACTGGCATTTCCCTATAACCAATCATCACAATACAATTTCTAAGCTTTCTACTGGCTACAACAGAATCTTCCACAGCAGTAGCAACAATCAAATCAAAGTCCATGCTAGCAACAGGCAAACCCAACAAACCAGCAAAAGATACTGAAACAAAAGAGTGTGTTGATCCAGGATCAATCAAGACTCTAACAAATAAGGTGTGGATTCGGAGAGTACCTGTCACCACATCAGCAGTGGCCTGAGCATCTCGATGAGTCATAGCAAACACCCGTCCTTGGGCTTTGGGTTTCTGTTTATCCTCCTTATTTTTCTCTTTAGGCTTCCCAGTGATGAACTTCCTATTCTCTGGACAATCTCTGATCAAATGTCCTTGCTTCCCACAACCAAAGCAAGCTCCAGTCTCTCTATAGCATGACCTACCCCCATGCTTCTTACCACAAGTAGGACAAGCCCCATCTAAATTCTGCGCTGCCTTCCCTTTATTCTGATTTCTTCCTGATGTAGACCTTCGTTGTTCTTGATTACCATGAGCACCATCACTCTTATTTCGCTTCCTTTGATGTTCCCTATACTGATGAAGCTCCTCATTATCTTTCTCTGCTATAAGGGCTCTGTTAACAACCTCTGAATAGACACCAAGTTTCAGAATAGATATCTTGTTCTTCAAATAAGGCTTCAATCCATCCTGAAACTTAATGCCTTTTCCTCCTCTGTAGCAATCAACTGTGGGGAAAAACATGATAACTCTGTAAATTTGGCCTCATAGTGAGCCACAGTCATATCCCCCTGTTCCAAACGAATAAACTCCCCCACCTTCTGTCGCCTAACACTGTTAGGGAAATACTTCTTGTAGAAAGCCTCCCTAAATTGTCTCCATGTTATGGGTCCCTGATTCTCCAAAAGTCTCCTAGTCATACGCCACCAATGATCTGCCTCTTTATCTAACATAAAAGCTGCATAAGAGACTTTTTGCTCCTCAGAGCAATCTATGACACCAAAGAATTTCTCCATCTTAAGGATCCAAGCCTCTGCCTCTGTGGGATCTGTAGCACCAGAAAAGTAAGGAGGACCCAATTTCTTGAAGTCATCAAAAGAGCTACCCCTAGAAGATGAAGATTGTCCCTGAACATAAGTCCCAACAACTCGAGCTTGGCGTTCAACTAAACCAGCTAGTGTCCCAAGATACCTATAGATCCCTTCTGCACTCACGGGTGGCAAACCCTCAACTGGAGGTACATCATCATTAGCCTGACTGTTTTGTGAAGAAGTTGCTCTTCTTGGTCGCTGATTACTACTCAAAAAGAGCATATTTTAAATAATAATTCTCATGAGTTTCACGTCTTTTGAAAAATAATTATGCCTAAAACACTCAATTAGCATGTTGTTATCCTTGCAAGAGTTACTAACAAGTTTTATGAAGTTTTGGAGTCATTTCAAGGTATGATTTTGATAAATTGGTGACAAAAGAGATAAATCAAATTAAAGAAAACAAATAAAGTTGATGATGATCCAAATGCATAATGAAAGAAGCAATGCAATCGGTTTGGATTGGGATTTGGAGCTTAATTGAAGGTGGTGGAGATGGATTAAAAATGAAGAAATGGGAGAAATTGCAAGGAGGAGTCGGAAAAACATGTTTTTCAATTTCGCATGACCATGCGAAATGAAACAGCATGGGTGTTGGCTGCAGCATACTAAGGGAAAAGTGAAAAGCAATTTCGCATGACCATGTGAAATTTTCGCACAGTCATGCGAAACGCTCCAGAAGAACGAAAATGAAGCTAATGGACTCTCCACTTTACACCATCATGCGAGATTGCTAGGGGCTCGTGCAAAAATGCATTTTCTCCAGATTCCTTGATGAAGAAGCATCCGAAAGACCTCTAAAATGTTGCCAAGTGTCCTTTTAACCTTGGCCTATAAATAGAAACGGGATTTACTCATTTAAGAATTTTTGGATATTTTCTAATTATAGATCTTTCCAAATTTCTTCTCTCTATATAATTCTCTACTTTTCTTCATTTTCTCTTATTTTCTCGGTAGCCAAACATGTCTTGTGAGATCAAATCTCCAAGCATGAGTGGCTAAATCTCGTTTTTCTCGGAGGAAAGAGGATCTAGAGGCAAGATCTATGGTGAATTAGAGAATTGAGCTTAAATTGCAAAGGTAATTTGATCCAATTGATTGATTAATTGAAATTTAGGGATTTTTCTCTTCAAATTGTCTTGGATGATTACTACAATGCAAGCTAGGTAGATTCATCAAATTCTTAATGCTAGATTTGATGAGATTGAATAGTTGCATTGTGTGAATCATTGGAAGATAATTTAAGATGAATTGAATATATGATTCAAATTGATCTCTTGGATTAGATTACCTAATTTGAAGAGAAATTAGATTTAGATCTAAAGCTAAATCAAAAATCAGTTTAGATGAAAATTTAGGTTTTCAATCTAACTTGATGAAAATTAGATCTTAACACCTATTCACCATGGAAATTGCTCTCTAGAAAATCCTAACTCCGAGAATCTCACATCTTATTAATTTTCTTCTCTTTTACACTTCATTTTCATTTCAATTTGAATACATTGCTATCTTGAGATTTTATCATGCAATTTCAAGTAAATTTCACTTGATCACCATCATTTCTTATCATCTTGTTCAAGCCTTAATTACCAAGAATAATTCATCCTTGTGGACGATACCTAAAAACCACTATACTACAGTAGTTTGTACTAAAACCACTTTTTGATCGGGTACAAATTGCTATAGAATAGTGAATTGGGTTATAAATTTTGTTTTGATCCAACAAACGACAAAAATCCGAGCGATTAGTCGCATGATGTCCTAAAATAATAAGGCATAACTAAATTAGTCACTAAAGAACCAATTAGAAAATTTACAAATAAAGAAAGAATTGGAATTTATACTAAATGAAACTAAAACTTAAACAAATGCGTCACTCATCTATCCCCAATCTAAACCAATTCAAATTCCCATCAAAATCAAAACCTAGTGCTTTGATACCACTCTGTCATGCCCCAAGACCCACTCCAAGGGCGTGACGGTCATTTTACACCTCAAACCCGAAGGCTTAAAGTATAACCTAACCCAAACAATCATATTGTAATTGGAAGTAACCAATTACCAAAAACCTATTCAGAGTAGCAGAACAAAATTCTAAAATCTCCAAACTTAACTTTAGAACTAAGCATCCATCAACCAAAATCCATTATCCAAATAGATTGCAACTCAACAAATCAAGTAATAACGAATTTTTATAATCTCCAAATCTCAACTTCAATCTATCATAAAAAAATATATTTAAAAGCTCAATATCTAAATAGCTTCCAAAAACTAAATAAACCAAATGAACATAAACTTATAAGCTAACAATGTTCAAAAATAACATCCTAAGAAAAATCCTAATGATGACCAACTTTTCCCCCTAGTCATCACTCCTCGACCGAACTAAAGGTACCTGAAAAATTTTCAACAATTGGGAATGAGCTCACAGCCCAATAAGGAATATTAATACAGTTCATGGATCAAATATTTTCATTTCAAATAGAAGATATCATTTTTTTTTTCTCATCAAATATCAGAGTTTCAAAAATACCAATATATTCAAATTTCAACCAACCATTTTCATATCAAATTCAAACACTTTCACATAAGATTCAATTAAATCCATTCAATTTTCATTACTTTGGTTATCAAATATCAAATGCCTAGTTAGGTGAGACTTTTCAAATGGGTGGCTAGCCTCAAATTGTTCCTGGTGGACGGAACCAAACACTACTAGTACTAGTAACCTCTAACCAAACCCCTAGAGGCTGGGGTCCAAATCAGTTACATTCCCACCATGAAATGTAAAGGTCAACTATTATATCCCGTTAACAAGGGCCAAATAAACCAGAGTGATGTTTTTGTTCGAGTATTCAAATTTACACAACATAATATCTCCATATTTTGTGTCATAAATAAAACAAAATATTCCAACATAATATTTAGTGCAAAACAATTTGATCCATGCATGGTAACAAAATATCATTTTCTTTTCCACAATTCAAAATAACATATAAAATAATTTAATTTTATAAATATTGCATTAACTTCCCTTACCTCAAAAGAAGTCCTTGAAAGCTTGGGAGAAGAATAATTCTGAAAAAAAAATCTACTCTTCACCTAATATAACATAAGAGAAACAATTATTACTATTTATTTATAATTTAACTAATCTATTCCTTATTTAAATAAAACTAATAAATTCCCAATTTGTTTCTAATAACACATTACTAATTTAATTAAATTACAATTTTATTTCATTATAAAATTCTATATATATATATTGCTAAATCTCTCATTCTATTTATTACAAAAAGACCATTATTACTATTATCTTATTTATTAATCTAAAACTAAATATCATTATTTTTTTAATTATCCAATTCAATAGCCACCCAACCATTACTCATCTCGGGTACACACCAAAAAGCAAGTTTTTTTTTTTTTTTTTGGCTAATAGCACTGTCACGCCCCACCTGTTTTTTTTTAATAAAATTAACCCTAATATAAAATCGAAACCTTCCAAGGAACCTTTTTTTTTTCATCTAATAAAACTTAAGATCTCCCAAATACCAACAATAAATCAAAATCTTAAATTTTTATTTTTTTTTATTATTATTATTATTATTTTACTATTGATATTAAAACGAATTTAAAAAAATAAAATAAACTAACCCTAATCTAGATTTGGGTTTTCCAAAAGAATTTCTAATTTATACCTAGGGTATTTATTCGTAAAATTACACTTTTACCCCTTTTCCACTTTATTAAATTAATTAATTAACTAATTGAATTATTATTAGTAATTTCCTAAATTACTCTTAAAAAAAAAATACTTGGGCGTTACACTTTTCAAACATAATATACATAGGGATTAAACCCTAGTGGACAAAATCTTAATTTTCCAAAAAAACCAAATTAAAAAATGAAAAGGATTAAGAAGTCACAATATTAATTTTTTTCAAAAATTTTCTTCAAATGATCAAGTATTAGTTAAGGGTGCTTGAATATTTTAAGTCAATGTTTAAGTGATAAGTTTTAGCACTTAAGCGTTGGATCAATTATTTTATTTAAAAATTAACTTTAGTGCTCAAAACTATAACAATGTCAGTGTTTTCAAACTTTTTTATACTTATATATCATCTTTGATTGACTGTATGACAATCTTAAATCTTCAATGAAATGTATGTCACAAAAAGATATAAAAGATTTTAAGTTATGATGAATGGTAAAAAATTATCAACTTAAATTAAACAACCTAATGCTCTAACACTTGAAAAATATAAGCATAATTTCCTTAAGGCAAATACTTCTACGTGTACCTCTGTCAATTGATTTACAACATACTCTCTTCTCATAAGATGACACCTCTTTCAATTGATTCACAACATACTCTATTCTCATAAGGTGACAAACACTAGCTAATAATTCTCTAGGTGCTACATAATGGGTGTAATGCGAGCGTAGATAATTATAACATAGTTGTTTCTAAGGTTTATGCCTTACCGTCATCTTAAGCTCTTCCATCCAACCAGTGCTAGAAAAAGGTGCTTAAATGGAATATCAATTCCCATACTTTATTTGTATATTCTTTATTCCTCAAGAATCAAAGCCCAAAGATCTATGAACCAGCCCAAGCTAAACAAACAAACAATCCTTATCTTTTTAATCTCTATTTGATTGACTCTATAATTAAAATTTTAATATGATTAAATAAGTTGTATCTAATTGGTTGCCCATACAAGACTAACATGTCATTTTTCTTACTAAAACATGATCCAACCCAAAGTCATAGGTTGTGTTTTTTTAACCCATGTAAGAAATCTACGGTGGTTGTGTCCGAATGTGGATTCTTCTCAACTTGAGTATGTAATTATAGTGTTTTTCACTTTCACATAATATAAGAAGACTAGCTTCCCAAGTAAAAGGTATAGGTATCAACTTAAATAGAGATGAATATTATCTAAGATGGTCTATTTATTGTTTGATAAATATTTCGGTCACATGAGTACATTATTTTCAAATTAAAAGATCTTGAAAGACTTTTTAGAATAATTTTGCACTCTAAACTTGTGAAAATTATTAACAAATTTTATTGGTATAATTATGTTTGCAATATACCTGTAGACCCCTTTTAACAGGCCACCCGGAGGAGTAAAATTTTCGTTTTTTAGGGGTGGGGGACGGCTACCAACGGCACATGCATGGGACGCATGGTGAAAGGCACCACCACCTTGCCATGGTGGTGGTTGAGAATGGAGACGGGGCTGATGGCTAGAAGAGGAGAGCAGTTGGGAAGGAAAAGGAGGAGAGTTTTTTACTGAAAGAGAGTTTTTGACTGAAGGAGAGGGTTTTTGACTGAAGGAGAAAAGGAAAGAAAAAGCGTTCTGGAGGTGGCTGGGATTTGCTGGAAAGGAGGCCCAGGCGGAGTCGCGGAGAGCAGGGAAAGAGCTTGTTAGTTCGATCCAGAGCTACAAGATGGTTTTGGGTTGAATGTGATTATCTGCCCATATATGCTCTGTTTTGGTCCTCTTTGCTGCTCTCGTTTTTTTTTTTCTCTTGTAAATGGCCCATGTGCATGGAGAAAAGTTTAACTTGTCCAAGCAAAGGCTTCATGTTCTCATGATGAATAACACGGTTACCACATGCCTACGCCTTCTTCACTGTTCGCGTCAGCCATACCCATTTCCTCACTCAAGCTTGCAGGAATCAAGCATCCTCCACCACACCCATTTTCCTCTCATTCATTCTCCATCCGACTCCCTCACTTACATGGAGTCTCACGGGTGCATGCTATCCTTCATTCCTTCACATACCCATTAAAACCACTCACCTAAGCCTCCATATCCATACAACCCATACCCATCCTTCATGCTACTCATAACCATGTTCTACCATACCCATGTGTACACCCATTTAACCATACCACCAAACCCGTTTCTCTCTCTAAACCTTTACCTACCTGTGGGATCCTCCCTAAAATACGCCACGTGGCTCTCTCTCCTTTGCACACGTAGACGATCCCCCTTGCGACGCGCGGCATAGCTCATTCCACCCGGGAAAGAATTCTGTCCGGCCGACGTTCAACCTTCTTCGGATATCTCACATCCGGAATTCTGTCCGGCCGACGTTCAGCCTTCTCCGGATATCTCACATCCGGAATTCTGTCCGGCCGACACTCAACCTTCTTCAGATATCTCACATCCGGAATTCTGTCCGCCGACATTCCACCTTCTCCGGATATCTCACATTCGGAATTTTGTCCGCCCTGACATTCCACCTTCTCCGGATATATCACATCCGGAATTCTGTTCGGCCGACGCTCAACCTTCTCTGGATATCTCATATCCGGAATTATGTCCGCCGACGTTCCACCTTCTCCGGATATTTCACATCCGGCGCCTGATGCCGGATGGGAGAGGAGGGCGATTCAACTTCCCCGGTCAGACATGTCCGGATCCTCTAATAGCGTTTTATGGATCACTGCCCAGGTACGCATCCACATCCGCTCGGGTCATTTTCTGTATGCATGTTTAGATTCTCACATGTGCATGATCACTCTGAGTATTCATTGATTCCCTCATCAATTGCCATGATTGCTTCATTTTATTAGTAGAGACCCAACTTTAGGGACTTAGAGGGGTGCTACGGTCTTTACCGTACCTTCCCGATAAGTAATCTGACCCCCGAACCCGATCCGGTTTTTCGTAGACCAACCTTTTCCAAAACAAGGAGTCACACCTAGGGTTTTCTTTCTTATTTTGTTTACCCCTTTAAAAATAAAACAAAAATAAGTGGCGACTCCAAGTCATTCTTTTAATAAATAAAATCATTTTTCAAAATGAAAATCAAGCTCGCCATTGAGTGGGAAACGCATGAGCCGAAATGCGGGGTCCATAATACCATTCCATAAAAACCAAGTCAAATTATAATTTATATGGTTCTAATAGCTTAAAGAAATTAAATAGTCCTTCAACTATACAAGGTGAAAGCTGTTGTTTTTTTTACTTTTTATTCTTAATGTTATTCCTAAGGTCTCAATTCGATATACTTCTTTTAAATAAATAAATAAAAATAAATTTTTTATTTTTGATTCCTTTTTAATATTTAGGGAATGAAAAGAGAAATCAACCATATATAATACAACGAGATTTTTATGTGAAAAATTATCCACACGGTCTCCCAAGGACCATGCAGACATAAAAATTATCTTGATGCATCCAATGGATGTTATCCCCGAGCCCTGCTTCCCAATGGATTACTTTAATACATGAAGGAATCTAGATCTCTTCATGAACCCATGATAAAACAAACTTTTAAGAATTTGGGATGTCAAAAGCCTATACTTAGGCTTTTCAAAGTTTATATCAAAAAGCAAAAACATTTTTGATAAGGCAAATGCCCCAGTGGATGAAATCAAATTTTTTTCTTTTGAGGGCTTGAGCTATTCAGCACTCTCCAGCACTTGAACGCTACTACAAGCAAGCGTTCGTGTAGTTTTCAAAACTAATTTGTAAAACCCTTTTGGCTCCACTTCTTGCCATAATTGATCACAATTAACCTTTTTTGAACCTCTCTATATAACCTGTGTCATCCCGATTGATTACACAATAACCTTAAGACACAGTAATTTAGGAAAAGTCTAACTTAAATTAAGTGACCTAATGCACTAATAATTTCAATATCAAATATAGAAATTTTTATATATATAAATTTATGTTATTTTCTTAAATATTACTTTTAAAAATTCTTAAATTTGAAGCAATAAAAGTTTTTATATCTTAATTTTTTTAAAATAGAAAACTGTCGGCGCTTATACCTCATTATTACCATTTTCGGTTGGTTCTTGTTTTGAACTTATGAGATTGGATTGAAGTTGACCGGGCTTTTAATTACGAGGCTTCTAACACTTCACTAGTTAAAAAATTGGGCCGGCCCTGCCTCAGCCCATTATCATCTGACTGATGCTCTCGCGTTAGAATTTGCTAGCAGCACGAGAAGACCTGATCTCCATTCAGAAAAGCATTCAATCATTCTTCTCCAAACGCTGCGATTCCATCGATAGTTCAAGGTACCGTTCCAATCTCTATTCCCAATTCCATGAATTGACTTCGTTTGGATGCAAAGGAAAAATGAGAAAAAGACAGGAATTTTTTAATCTTAAATTTTCACCATCTAGGGCTCAAGAACACAGAAAAAGGCACTTTACCTAAAGCTCATGTGATTCTTTGGCCTAGTGGATCTTTTTTTTTTTTTTTTTTTTTCTTGTTTTCGTTTTGGATTTTTGGCAGCAAAAAAAGTGAGAGATGACATAGGAATCGAAATGTGGTTTCTTTTATTTTTCTGCATTTTCTTGGTAAGAAAACAGAGGGCTTGATTTTCATTTTCGGTGTTTTATAACTCGGGAATGCTATTGCTGGAAGTTTGAATTCTAGGTTTACCTTTGCACTGCCGTGGAACTATTGCAAGTTTTGATTGCAGCTCTGAAACTTTTATTAGATTGACCGTCTGTTGCGATTTGAGAACGCTTTCTAATACAAAAATAAATTTAGATGCAGAAAAAAAAAAAGAGAAAAGGAATTATAATTTTGAATTGGAAAATTTTCACACTGAGGATTTGGGGGAATACAGAAAAATGCCATTTTGCTTAAAACTCACACTACTGTTTAGCCTAGTTGACCTGAGATTTGCAAAATATGTGAGATAACATAGGAATGAAACTGTTATTTTATTTTATTGCTATATCTTGGAAATGAAACACTGGGCTAGAGCTTCTCTTTGAATGCTTCTACCTTGTCAATGCTATTGCTGAAAAATTTGAATTCTAGGATTTCACAATGAGCTAAGCTCACACTAGAATTTTTGTCAAATTAACTGTGAACTTTATCTTTATCTTTTTTTTTTTTTTTTGATAGGTAAATTAACTGTGAACCTTATCTTGTACAATTATATACAAAAAAGATTTGGCTTGAATTAACTTTCATTAATTTTACCATGGAAACATAAATGGTGCCCACCATGTCACCAATAAATCCCAATGTAAATAGAACCCTTGGAAAAAGAAAAAAAAAGGAAGAGCAACAAAAATGTAAAAACTCGTATCTTAAAAGAAGAAAAGAAAGAACTTTAAAGTGCAAAATAAGTAAAATGAATTTAATTTTATCTGTTATTACCGACAGATAATAAAAACGTGATTTATTATGACATCTAAGGTGAATTTGTTATGACTATTATAATCAAGTAACAAAGACATGGAATATGAAGGGAAATAAGTGATGATATCATATGGGTATCTTGGTTAGAAAAAAGTCTGCAAACTCTTGATATGTTGAACATACTGGATTTCTTTATTGGTAGAATTTATTTCATAATTAAATTAGAGAAATGGTAACCACCTTATATGTAAAATCCATCTTTTTTTCCCCAGGAAAACTTTATCTTATATTTATTTTGATCCATACATGTGTATGTTGTTTCATTTAGGTGTCTTTGAAATGGGCTTTTGAGATACACAGCAGAAAACATTGAGCAATATTTATGGGAAAATTGTGTGGAAAGCTTTTGGGGGAGAAGCGCATGATGGATGTGATGTGGGTCTGAATGATCCTGCTACAATAATGGATTCTAATATTATCATGGAGAGTGCAATCGTAGAGCCTCGTGATGATATGGAATTTGAATCACATGAGGCTGCATATGCATTTTATAAAGAATATGCTAAATCTGTGGGGTTTGGTACTGCTAAGTTGAGCAGTCGTCGTTCTAGAGCATCAAGGGAATTTATTGATGCAAAATTTTCATGCATAAGATATGGAAACAAGCAGCAGTCTGATGATGCCATTAATCCCCGACCTTCTCCAAAGATAGGTTGTAAAGCAAGCATGCATGTGAAGAGAAAGCCAAATGGAAAATGGTATGTCTATACTTTTGTAAAGGAGCATAATCATGAGCTTTTACCTGCCCAAGCACATTTCTTTCGAAGCCACAGGAGTACTGATCCACTTAAGAATGACGCTCGGATACGAAGAAGGAAGATCTTAGCTGCAGGGTCCAAACAATTCAGTGCTTATCAAAACATTGATTGTATAGAGAATTATATGAGAAATCAGCATGATAAAGGGCGGAGTTTGACTTTAGAAGTTGGGGATGCTCAAGTGCTGCTTGAGCTTTTTATGCATATGCAGGAAGAGAATCCAAAGTTCTTTTATGCAGTGGACTTAAATGAAGAGCATCGATTGAGAAATGTTTTCTGGGTTGATGCTAAAGGCATGGATGACTATACTAATTTTGGTGATGTAGTTTCTTTTGACACTACATATTTCTCAGACAAGTATAAAATACCATTAGTTCTTTTTATTGGAGTGAACCATCACATTCAACCCACATTGCTGGGTTGTGCATTGATTGCAGATGAGACGGTATATACTTTTCTTTGGCTAATGCAAACATGGCTTATATCAATGGGGGGACAAGCTCCACGAGTGATACTGACTGAACAAAACAATGCCATGAAAGCAGCTATTGCAGCGGTCTTTTCAGACACACGTCATTGTTTTTGTTTGTGGCATATATTAGAAAAAATCCCTCGAAGGCTTGATTATTTGACTGTGTGGCATGATAGCTTTATGGTAAAATTTAAAAAATGTATTTATCAGTCATATACGGAAGAACAATTTGAAAATAGATGGTGGAAATTAATTGACAGATTTAACCTTAGAGAGGATGAATGGGTTCAGTTACTGTATGAAGATCGCAGGCAATGGGCACCTACATTTATGAGAGATATATCTTTTGCTGGGTTGTCTCCACCTTTACGATCTGAAAGTTTGAACTCCTGGTTTGACAAATATGTCCATGGGGAAACTTCATTGCGAGAATTTATTGAACAATACAAACTTGTGCTGGAAGATAGGTATGAAGAGGAAGCCAAATCAGATTTTGATGCATGGCATGAAACACCCGAGTTGAAGTCTCCATCTCCTTTTGAAAAACAAATGTCACTAGTATACACACAAGAAATATTCAAGAAATTCCAAGTTGAGGTTTTGGGAGCAGCTGCTTGTCATCTCAAGAAAGAAAATGAAGATGAGACAACTGTTGCATACACTGTCAGAGACATTGAAGATGATCAGAATTTCAAAGTGGACTGGAATGAATCAAAATCAGATATTTATTGTTCATGCCGTTCATTTGAATACAAAGGTTATCTCTGTAGGCATGCTATTGTTGTTCTCCAAATGTCTGGTGTTTTTCGCATCCCATCTAAGTATATTTTGCAACGGTGGACAAATGCTGCTACAAGTAGGCATACCATCAGTGAAAAATTGGATGAGGTGCAATCTAAGGTCCGCCGTTATGATGATTTATGTCGACGAGCCATAATATTGGGTGAAGAAGGATCTCTTTCTCAAGAGAGTTACAATATTGCTCTATGTGCCATAAAAGAAGCTCTAAAGCAATGTGCAAGTTTGAATAACTCTGCAGAGACTGATGCAAGACCCAACAACTTGGTTGTTCATGCTATTTGTGGAAGTGAGGAAGAGAATCAAGACAGCAACACCATATCTAAAGACAAGGTACCCAATCCGAAACTGACCAGCACAAACAAGATTCCTAAGAGAGCTGAGGCTAGGAAGGAGAAGGCTAGTAATGAAAATAATGCAAGCAAAAAAGGAAAGGTTAGCGAGTTTGGTGTTTGATATGTTTACTTCTACTTGTGTTGCTGTTGAAAGTTGTTCTGAATGTCAGCCAAATAATTTGAGTATGCTTCATGTTTCTCTCAGGTACCTTTGGAGGCGGAAGTGATGAGCGTTGGAACACAAGACAACTTTCATCAAATGGTTTGTCATACTCGCATCTTTATCCTACCTTGGGTGCCTATATTTCTATCGCATCAGTTTCTGATGAGTTTTGGTGTTACTTAACAGACATGCAATATGGCATTTGATATAAGCAATTACTATATCATATTGGAAAAATAGACTTTGAGTGTTCTTTTTTTTAACTAGGATAAGTTATAATGATGATTGAAGTTATGGCATGCCCTAAGTATGACCATTTGCATGGGCAGAAGGGTTTGGTTTTGTAATAGCAAAAAGGGTGATATTTTGAACTGCTCATTCTTATACAAATGCAGGCTGTTAGATGTCAATTTCGCATATACTTCATTAAGGCATGGCTCATATGATGATTATAAGCTTGTCTTTGTGTGAGCATTGTTCAAGCAGGATTATTGATGAAATATGTGTATTCATAATTATGATATGCTTCAGTATTAATTGAGTCTTGTTAGTCACTAACCTAGTGGGGAGTCCTAATTAACAAAGTTTTTCAATTTAATAATGTTAGTTTTCTGTTGTGCTTGTAGCAGGAATTATCCAACATGAGGCCAGCACAGTTTCATAATGTAATGCCAGCACAGTTCCAAAATATGGTGCCAGCAGTGTTTCAGAATGTCATGACAACACCATTTCATAATGTGGCTTCAACAAATTTGCACGAGAAGCGTATCCCTCGTTAGGTCAATCTCTTGGTTTGTTTTTTGTAAAGGTTTTCATATAAGCTACTTAGGATTGTACAAATAGGAGTTTAACATTTTGCACGTTCCTAAGAGAGGTCAAACATAAAATTGGAAGAGAGTAAAGCTTTGATATTAGGTTATGCTTTATTTTACTTTGATATTGATATAGTTGACATAAGTTTGGGATTCATTTGTTGACCAGGAATGTAAAGGTAAGTTGTTCTAAATTGAGTATGTTACTATTCTATTTGAGTTTGATTATTCTTTCTGCCTGTTTTAAGAGGATTCCAACAATTCGTATCTACCGTTGTGAATGTAGAATTACATTAGTGCAGAAGTGTCAATAATTTTGAACGGGTCAAGTCTCAAGACTGGTTGCTAGGCAGTAAGCCCACAGAAGTGTACTGCTTCTTTTAACTTTATACCCATAAGTCATGATGAGAACTTGTATGGTCATTTGGTTCTATGTTTCACTGTAACTGAAGGAAAAAGGAAAAGTTCACATTCTTGAAAAAAAAAGAGGGGTGGGGGGAGGGGGCGGTGGGTTTGGGGGAGGAGGGAAAGAACATGCAGCAACTAGAACAGATTCAAAATATGGAGCACAAGTTATCTGGTTGGGATGATTTTGCCATTCTAAACGCAATTTGTGCAGGCTTAAAGGTTTTGCTGTGTGTTTGAATACTCCAAACCCATAAAGTTACCATCATAGCTTCTTTTCTTCCCATTACTTGGATATGCAGTAGGCTCCACCCCTAAGAAGTCAACTGTCATTTTCTCACCATCGCCCATGAATAGTTCTTCCAACCGGTCTGCAGGGTTTTGATTTTTCATCTGCATAAACAAAGAAGAGTCGAATAACCCACTGTGAGAAACAGCATAGCTAGGTCTTACATCTACTGCATCCAAGTCCTTGTTAAATGTTTCTTGATTTCCCACATATAAACCATTTGCTGTTGCAGAAACTGGTCCCATACTGCAACTAATTACTGAAGAAGTCTCCTGGACCGACCCACATGAGTTCGTACTGCCAACAGAGTATCCGGTAAATCCTCTGAAAAGAACTGGGGCGATAGAATTGTCACTTATCTTAGCACCCATTTCAGCAGCTTTTTGCAACAAGGCAGTTGCGGATGTGTAAGTGGAGCCAATACCCATGGGAGAATTATTCGATCCAATTCCTGAGCCAAAACATTCCTGTGAAGTTGTTGGATTGAAAATCTGATTTAAGTTATTTGATATGGTAAGCCCAGGTGAATTCAGAGATGCCGGCCTTGTTATATTGTCAATATTCTCGTTGAAAACTGACAAATTCATCGACATGTTTGCACCAGAGCTTGATTCCGAAGTGGGCATCGAAGAAGAGAACAGCACTTGAGGCTGGTTGTGTGGCGTTCCTCCTGCGGCAGCAATTTGCTGGTTTGCCTTATAATTTTCCGCCGCCGATGCATCACAGAAAGCTCTATGTGTTACGAAACTGTCCTTCCTGCACAATGCATCCATAACAACAAAACTCATTTCCTTTCATCATATTCAGAAGAAGACTATAATCAGGAAGAAATGTTCTACCTAGAGAAGATTGTACCACAATCACAGCGATATTCTCTGGTTCCACATATCTTTGTATGTGCCTTCCAGTCTGATTGAACAGCATAACGTTTTGAGCACTTGTCACACTTCCATCGCTTCTCTCCGTGCTTTCTGCAGAAGTGCTTCTTTATTCCAGTCAAGTCACCAAGAGCCCGGCTTGGGTCATGATGCACGCAGTTGGGCTCCGGACACACATACACCCTCTTCTTAACCTCTGTGTTTGACCTTTGCTTTAGCTTCCATGGCAAGTTGTGCCCTCTTCTATGGAGCTGAAGGTTTTGATCTCTCTGGAATCCCTTGTGACACACCTCACAAATGTACCTATTTGTTGCCATCAGAGTCCTTGGTGACAATGCTACAACCTCTGCATCTGGGTCTGAAAATTTTCACCCACAAGGATATGACTGATAATCTTGGGAGGTTTTAAACTTGATAAAACTAGGGAATTCCACCAGACATGACTTGGTCTGAATTGGAAAATTTTTTCCCTTAAAACTACCATATTGCAAGTGACAAGCTGAATTTAAGAAGAAAAAAAAATCTAATTTGAGTTGAAACTATACAGTTTTTATTCCATACAAAAATGATGCTCCAAAACTTTGTGCAAGGCATTCCAAAATAAATGGACAGTATGCATTTGAACAAGATTTATCTTTACTTGCCTGGATTCCCTGGAAGATTTCTTTTCTTCTTTAATGCAGTGGTGATGGGAGTGGGACCATCAGCTCCGTTTTCACTGGGATTAGGACTTCTATTAGAAGACTGTTGAATGATGGTGCTCTGCAATTGTTCGACTTGTGCAAAGCCCTGAAACAAATTCGACATGCTTGAAAGTTTCAGCTCTATCCTACGTTGGGAAGACTCAGAGCTGAGGATATATGCTAAGAGAAGATGAGGTTTGGGTAGCAGACAAAAAGAGGAAGAAATTTCATACCAACCCTAATCAAAGACAATGGTCCCTCTAATGACATGAGTGAGAATGGGATTAGAATTCTTTGATAATAACATCATTGTATCAAATAATATTAGTTAAGATTAAATATAGTATAAATGGACATTTTGAGTTGGATCTGTTTGTCTCTTTTGCTAGGTGAAGCAGGAATCAGCACATCCTCAAAAATGTCTCTTTCAGTACTTCAACCTGAATTGCAGAAATGTAGGTTTAGAAAGATAAAAAATTCAAGCCATGGGTTATGAACTTGCCAATATCAGAGATTCATATGAGCAGAAGGGTTAGAGGCAATCTGAAAAGGACAAACAAGCGGATGTCAAAAGAGAGGTCCGTGTAAAGAGACAAATTTAGCCTACTATGTTATGCCTACCTTCTGTGGTGATCCTCCTGGGCACCCACACCAGTATTTTGGTGTTTGTCATGCCTAATTGTCCTTTTGTTTGGGAATTTGAATATATTTTACACCCTGCATGCAAATATGAAATCAAATTATTTGAAGCGCTTCTATGCTGTAAGCTTATTATAATGCTTGAACAGTGACTTTGTCCATATGCAATGAGTATATCGGGTGCATTAGAATTATACAAGTATCATAGTAATATTTGAACTGGCGTTGGTACTTCAAAATCAAGGTCATTCCAGTAGGATTTTAGGTACTTGCTCTGCGATCTATTATGTTGGACGGGTAGTTGATAGTTGTTTAGGATTCCAGTAAATTTTTAGCTGGTGAGGGTTTGCTGGGTATCACACCATCATTTACTCGTACTAAGCTTGGACTTGGTGGAAGCAAGTAGCAACGAGCCAGCCCATCTTCTGTAATGGCCTGGACAAAGAGTGGGGATATGATTATAACCTCAGTCTGAAAGCATGTAAGCGCAATAGCGGCTTCAGTGTGAATTAATTAAGAACAATTAGAAAGGGCGTGGGAGCATAACTAATGGGTGGTGCAAGTGCTTAGGAGGATTCCCATGGATGGGCAGTGGCCACAAACGTCTTGATGAATTAGTTGGCAATCAAACCTGTTACTCTTCGGATTTGAAATCTGCCACATGCTGCAAGTTCGATAGGGGCCATAGGAGTGAAAAACAGGTAGCCTTTTTTGAGTAACAGTTGCAGGTTTGGCAGCGGCCAAAAAAGTTTGAAACCCGCACAAAACCGTGTTATCTATTTTGCCACAGCCGAGCTCTGAATCTCACATCTCGCCCTAAGGAGCCTAGTCCTCACTCCTTGGCCCTTTGCCTCAACTTCTACCTCAGGAATCTTCTTGAATCATTGCTTTCTCCACAATTTGCATCTCCTCTTCGCAGACTGGTTGGTTTACAATGCCTTTGCAGGATAGTCTGATGAAGAGAGGTTGGAAATTTTGGTCTGAAGCCCACCCAAGTTTTGGGTTGGGAGTTAGGACTGCCCTGGTCCGTCAAAAATGGAAATGCAAATATATATACCCTTGTTTTCTTTGCCTGACATGAGTGTGTCCTAGGTCTTTATCTTTTTCTTGCTTTCCAGTTTCCCCTCCTGCAACCAAGCGAATCTCTGGGAGGACGGCGACGACGCTCCGCCGCCGACGCTATGAAACGATCAATTGAGGAAGACATCAGCACCACCATCGCCTCCACCACCACCACCAACATGAAGAAGCCCGTCTTCTTGACCAAAGCCCAGCGCGAACAGTTGGCCCTTCAACGTCGCCAGGAAGAAATCGCCGAACAGAAGCGCTGTGCTGAACAACAGCTACTCCAAGCCCGCTCCTCCTCCGCCAACAACTCCTCCCACACCGCCTCCACCAACAAACCCTCAGATCCCTCTCTGGACAGCCGCCACCACCGCTCTTCCAGAGACCGAGACCGGGATCGCGATCGCGACCGTGACCGTGATTCAGAGCGGAGAAACCGCGATCGGGAACGCGAGGAAGAGGCCAAGGTTCGGGGGCTCGCTCGCTTAGAGAAGCTAGCTGAGCGGGAGCGAGAGAAAGAGCTTGAATCCATCAAGGAACAGTACCTTGGATCCAAGAAACCTAAGAAAAGGGTTATTAAGCCTAGCGAGAAGTTCCGATTTTCCTTCGATTGGGAGAACACTGAAGACACCTCCCGCGACATGAATTCACTCTACCAAAACCCTCACGAGGCTCAGCTCTTGTTCGGAAGGGGGTTTCGTGCTGGCATGGATCGCCGTGAGCAGAAAAAGCTCGCCGCCAAGAACGAGAAAGAAATGAGAGAGGAGATTCGCAAGAAAGAGGGCGTTGAGGAGAGACCGGAGGAGGCTGCAGCTCAGAGGCAGAAGGAACAAGCCGCCGAATTGTATGATACTTTTGATATGAGAGTGGATCGCCACTGGACAGAAAAGAAGCTCGAGGAAATGACTGAGAGGGACTGGAGAATTTTTAGGGAGGATTTCAATGTATCTTACAAGGGCTCTAAGATTCCCCGCCCTATGAGGAGTTGGGTAGAGAGCAAATTGAGTCCTGAGCTGCTCAAGGCCGTGGAGAGGGCTGGCTATAAGACTCCTTCCCCTATTCAGATGGCAGCTATTCCTCTCGGACTGCAACAACGCGATGTGATTGGGATTGCTGAAACTGGTTCTGGTAAGACTGCTGCATTTGTGCTTCCCATGCTGACTTACATTTCTAGACTCCCTCCCATAAGCGAGGAGAATGAAGCTGAAGGGCCTTATGCTGTTGTAATGGCCCCTACGCGAGAACTTGCACAGCAGATTGAGGATGAAACTGTTAAGTTTGCCCATTATTTGGGTATCAAAGTGGTTTCTATTGTAGGTGGTCAGTCCATTGAAGAGCAAGGGTTTAGGATCAGGCAAGGGTGTGAGGTTGTAATTGCAACGCCTGGGCGTTTAATTGATTGCTTGGAGAGGCGTTATGCTGTTTTGAACCAATGCAATTATGTTGTTCTGGATGAGGCTGATCGCATGATTGACATGGGTTTTGAGCCACAAGTGGTGGGTGTTCTGGATGCAATGCCTTCAAGCAATTTGAAGCCAGAGAATGAAGATGAAGAGCTTGATGAGAAAAAGATATACCGGACCACTTATATGTTCAGCGCAACAATGCCACCAGCTGTGGAACGGCTTGCAAGGAAGTACCTAAGAAATCCTGTGGTTGTCACAATTGGCACTGCTGGAAAGGCCACTGATCTGATCACTCAGCATGTTATTATGGTGAAGGGATCAGAGAAAATGCCTAAGTTGCAGAAGTTGCTGGATGAACTTGGAGATAAGACAGCAATTGTGTTTATCAACACTAAAAAGTCTACAGATACTCTTGCCAAGGGTTTGGATAAGGCAGGCTACCGAGTGACAACTTTGCATGGTGGAAAGTCACAAGAGCAGAGGGAAATTAGCCTTGAAGGTTTTAGGACCAAGAGATATAATGTTTTGGTTGCAACAGATGTGGCTGGGCGTGGGATTGATATCCCTGATGTTGCTCATGTTATAAACTATGACATGCCTGGGAATATTGAGATGTACACGCATCGTATTGGACGGACGGGCCGTGCAGGGAAGACAGGGGTGGCCACTACATTCTTGACTCTGCATGATTCCGATGTCTTCTATGACCTCAAGCAGATGCTTATTCAAAGTAATAGTCCCGTGCCTCCCGAACTAGCAAGACATGAGGCTTCAAAATTCAAGCCAGGATCAATTCCTGACAGACCACCTAGACGCAATGACACAGTTTTTGCACACTGAGCAATTTCAAATTTCCCATGCCACTTTAGTGATAAGTCTGACTTAATTTGCCATATTTTGGCGTTTTAGCAGATTAAACCAACAAGCACAGTGAAATGAGTTTGCTTCTTGATTGGAATAGAAGTGTCTGTAATGTGATAACAAGAAATCCAGAGTGCTGAAAGTAGTGGATGAAGCTAGTACTTCTGTGGTATAGCTGCTGCTATGCCACTGTTGCCGTCTAATTCAAGGACCTTCATAATGATATTGATTGAGAATTTGCTATTATCCCTTATTTTCTTTTTGTTCATTTATGCTGAAGTTGATTTAAAGGGATTAATTTTTATTTTTCAATGTGCACATAGGAGTTGTTATTTATCTGACATCTAATACCAATTTATCTCATGCATTACCATCCTATCAAAATGTGTTGAATTCAGTTATGCTAATAACTTCCTTAGCTTAAAATAGCAATTCATGTATTATAGCTTAGAATGTAGAACTAATATAGTTATTAGGTGCCTTGGTTTGAAACCTGTAATTTAGCTGGGTTTTCCTTTATGGACTATGATGCCTCTTCTAGAGGATCAACTGAAATCAGGTAGATTAGCTGTAATGAAAAAGAATGGAAAAGAAAAAGACAAAGGAGGGGGTGGGGGGAGAGAGAGAGAGAGAATACCAAAAGTTAGATATTCAAAGACCTAGATTAAATTGATCTTACTAAGCCTGTCATGAGAAATGGATCAGTTGGATCATGGATTGTTATTTTGTATTTTTCATTCATTTCTCATTAATGGAATTGCTATGTAATATTGGGATATTTGGGTAACAAGGTAAATTTAGAGTATTCAAGCTTTTTAAGGGATTTACTAATACAGCAAAAGCAAATTATGGAAACTAGTTTGGATGAAGATGAAATTTCTCAATATTCTTCTGAACTAGCCTTTCTGGAGAGACCATGATGCATCATCATCATAATCATCAGCAACACATCATTATAATCTAAAATTTCCCCAGATGGAAATGGATTGGAAACAAGTAATTTCAGGTTTGAAGCAGTATGTATGTGTGTTTTCAGAGTTGGAGGAAAGATGGAGGAAAATGGTTTGTTTTTTCGGCTAGAGCAAATACTTTCAACTTATACATTTATGCTTGTAATGGAAACTAAGCAACAGAACAGGTTAGTGCTTATATAGTTATGTTTTCTTTAAGATCTTCATTGTTTAAATTTTTTCCTCTCATTCTCAATTTTGAAGCTAATTGAATATCTCCAATTTTCTTAGCCTGAGACCAATTATTGGAATCCTGCTGTGCACATTCTTTTAGGAATGCCAGGAATGAGGAAATTCTGGTTACAATGGTAAGCTCCTGTATCTTTGCTACGCATATGCTTTTATTTGAATTTTGATAAAGTCATGTTTGGTCGCTGTGCCATCAGCATCTTCTGGAGCTTTGGGTGCTTGAGCAAACCAGAAACTGTACGTAATTAAAAGAATTACTTTAAAACATGTGAGTCAACACAGTTCTGCATTTGATATGTAGTTACTGAGATAAAAAAAAAAAAAAAAAAAATCCTAAATAGGGTCATCCAAGCTCTTGGTGGCACAATTCCTTTAGAAATTAAAGGCTGTTTTAATGGAAAATTTTTAATGTATTTTTACCAGTCCTGGCTTTTTAGGCAGTGAGTAACTCTTGAATTGTTTTATTGATAAAAAAAAAAAAAAAAAATTATGTGGCCATTCTGGCAGGAGAAGGTTATCAATTGATCCCCTCAGGATTGGTATTGAAGCCATTATATTGTAGGTTAATTTTTCAGCTTAAATATTGAGTAATAAAATATGGTTTGTATAATTTTATGCCTAGATGTTTCTTTTTGCACATAATGTTATTTTTATTAATGGTGCATTTTGTTGAGAAAGAATACATTTTACAATGTGAAAGGATACAGAGAAATAGTGATGTTTTATCTTGTTACTTCCACTCTGCTTCTTTCAAATAAAGTTGTTAGTGCCATCTACTTGTTAATTTATTCTTCGTATGACTTTTTGATTTGGAATGTTGAGGATGAGTATGAGAAAAGAGGATGATATTGGGACAAGAGATCAGATCATTGTCCAGATATTGGAATAGAAATTTAGGAATGATATTGTGGTTGTCTCTCTATGATTTGAATAGAAATATAGACAATCATAGTGCAGTGATCCACCATTTTCCAGTAAGTGATAAAGCCTGCCTAAGTCTTAGCCTACAATAATGATTACATTCTCCATAATAGATGAGACATGGGAGAACATCATGTGGTATATTTTTGGTTTTCATTTTCTTTCTAGCATATTTAATGAATAGCATATCACAACAGCTTTTGATTTAGAAGAGATGAGTACAAGACCATGCTTTAGATGCCAGTAGCAGAATCTTAAAGAGGAGAAACAAATTCGCAATGAGATCCCATAAGCAGCTATGCTTTGTGAACTCTTGCCTTTGCTAGAAATTCTTTTATTTGTTGGTGTAACAATGACCTTGTAAAACATAATAAGGAGATAATATATATCAACTTTCTAAATTTCTTTGATACTGCATGCAACATCAATCTTGAAAAGCCTCCTTAACAAATCGTGGTCCTGATCCCCTCTATGCAATGCCTCGTTCGCCATTCTCTCTCTCTCTCTGACTCTCTACTAGTATTCCATGAATTCTTGCCTTTGCTAGAAACACTTTTTGCCTCTGAACATTATAACAAGATGGTGTATATCAATATTGTTAGCCTAAGGGTTCTCCTACTCACGTTTTGATGATAACAAACCATGGTTAAGTTGCTAATCAGTTTGAATCATAAGGAATTTCAGTTGTTAGTTTGGAAATTCATCAAAGGACCCAATGGATATAAGATCAAGGCATTTGGAAGGCCTTTAATTATAGGAAACATATGTAAGATGAATGTATGGGTGCATTTAAGATTTTCATATCTTTTCATGCATCTTTAAAAACTCGGTTTATGCATTAAAATTATATTTCCATCAAAACCTAAGTTTTATCAAATGAAACTTAGGTAAATCGTTCCAAAATTGACATATTAATTTACTTAAAGACCTTGCCTAAGTGTTAGAAGAGAAAAAAAAAACATAAAAAGATAGGTTTTCGGGCCAAAAATGGTGAATCGGTCAAGGCACCGGCCAACCAGCTCAATCGGCTAGGGTACCGATCGACTGGTTATACCTTCCCAGTCGAGGTTTGGTTGAGAGATGCAAAAAATCTTCTCTCTGCTTAGCCTTGCATTCCCGGTTGAGGGATATGCCTTCCCGGTCAAGGTTTGGTCGAGGATTAACGGTCACCTACCATGCATTTATTGCCCAACGACTAGTCAACCAATTGACCCCCCACTCGACCGGTCAAGGCTGTTTTTTGGTATTTTTGGCTCTTGAGGCTAAAAATTTATAAATTGAGAGCTCCACTTCATTTATGAGTAAGAGAATATCTGCATTTATTTGTCTGTCTACTCGTTCATGCCTCAAAAACTCTCATTCTTTCCTTGGTACATTAAATCTCCATTTGCATATTCCTTAGTGCACCCTTGTGATACTTCCTAGCATTTAAGTTGCATTTGAGCCCTTGTTGAGCTAGGTTGAGAGATTCAAACTTGTTATTTGAGTGTTAGAACCTTCAAGTGAGTAGAGACTTGAAGAGATTGTGTAAGAGCCCATTGGAGTCGGAATCCAAGTGTAAAGGAGTTAGAAGCTTCAAGTATAGTGGAACCCTCACTCGGTTAGGAGCTTGAAGAAAGTTGATGTAGGCAAGGGGTGCCGAACCACTATAAAATCTGAGTTTGCTTCTTCTAACCTTATCTCTTTATATTTGTGCTTCCTTTGCTTGAATTTGTTGTGGTTGAAAAAGATTTTTAAAACCCAATTCACCCCTCCTCTTAGGTGTTTTCTCTATTAAGATTAGCCTTTATTTTCTCAAATACCAATCTCTATCTATCTATCTATATATATACATAAATATACATACACATACACATATGTTTGTATAGATATAGCATTCCCTCTCTCTCTTGCTCTCACTCTCTTTCCCCTTGTGCAAATGCTCCATTAACTCTTTACTTTGCTAGAAACACTTTTGGTGGTTACCAGAAACACCATTCCTTACTCACCAGAAAACTTTGTTAGAGAGTAAACTCCATTCCTAACTAACCACCCTCTACACTAATACAAGACTTCCCCTTGAGAAATCTGCTCATGTTCACCATGGAAGACTGTCATTTGCCAAATTCCAGCTCATGTTCCCCAAAAGTGCCAGGGTCACCATGGAAGAAAGAAATCATTTTTTTTTATCCAATTTGTTCATTTGTGGGTAGAGGAAGAAGCAGATAGAGCGAAGCCCCCTCTTTCTGTCTGCTCTTCCTGAAGTAAGCGAATTGCATGTAGAGATCCATAGGGGCTGGAGGGGTAAAAATCTGACCATGTCCAATAGTTACAACCTCACAAGCCCTCGATATTAGTATCATCTAGGCAAAAAGATAGACCCAGAAACCCGGCCTGACAAAGGTACCTACTCTTTGACTAAATGGCGCAAAGCTGGTCAAAAGCTGTAAACATCTGAAGAACGCAACTCCAGAAGTTGAACGATTCTGAAAAGTGCCTGTCACTAAACGACATTTAACGCATGAAGCTTGAAGAGTATAAAAAGAGGCCTCATTTCACAACTAAGCAAGCCGACTTCATTTCCTTTCCATTTGTAAACCAACTTGCACTGAAAACCCAAAGTGAATCTTTGTATCTTCAGGGGCTTATGTTTTTGTGGGTGAAGCTAACTCCTTATGAGGTAGTTGTATGATTTTCCTAGGTAAAAGAGCCCCTGCATCCAAACTTTTGCTTCCAGAATCAGATACAGCTTAAACATTGTTGGAATCACATGTGTTCAGATAGTTGAAATTATCAGATTCCTCCCTCAAGATGAATAAATCTATTTATTGGGTCTGTCGGGACTAAAGAGGCTTGAAACCATAGCTTCTGCCTTGACTAGGTGGTACTATAACCAATTGAACTACAATCCTAAGTGTATAGCCCACATACTCTTATGATTTAATTCAACCCATTTCTATTTGGAAGTGATGGAGCATAAGCATATCTTTGTGTTGTGGAGCAGCTATTCTTGCTATCTCCCCAGTAAATCATAATCCTTTCTTGGTTGGGCTGAAACCATATTTCTATGTGGCCCACAATTTACGAAAGACTGTGGGCTAGGGCTAGTGGATCTCACCAACCCACCAGTCCTTTAAGCACCTCAACCTGGTTTGCTGATCGTGTTGTCTTTTACTGTCACCCCAATCTGGGCTATGCCACCACAAGTCTTTTAGGAAGGGAAAGCCTTCCCTATCTAACAGAATGACCAATTGCTTATTGTACGCAGAATGGAGAAGAAAAAGGGATATTCTTCTTATTCAATAGTTCTGAAATTACATGGGAATAAATAGGCTGAAACAAAAAACCACAAATCTAGAACCTAACAACTTGAACAGCCCAACAACTTTGACCTTATCCAAAATTCCAAATTTGATCAGTTTAATCAGTTCAGATTTATAGGAAAATAAAACAGAAACTTTACAAATAATCCTAATATTTCTACACTCACCCTCAACTTGGTGCATATATATTAATCATGCTCAACTTGCTAACTAGAGTTTGGAACTCTTGTCTAGAAAGGCTCTTAGTTAGAACATCTGCTATCTGTTGTTCTGTGGCGATGAATGACATACGGATAGGACCAGTTTTATCAATCTTGACATGTTTCGTGCTATCATGTTGAAGATTGTTTGCTATGCTAATCGTTGCCTTTTTATCACAAAACAATTTTATGGGAGGTTTTGAATTTAACTTAAGCTCTTCAAGAACTTTTTTCAGCTATAATATCTCACACACTCCATTTGCTATAGCTCTGAATTCTGCCTCTACACTACTTTGTGCTACTAAATTTTGCTTTTTGCTTCTCCATGTAATGAGATTGCCCCAAAAAAAGACACAATAACCAGAAGTTGATCTTTTATTTGTGACTGAACCTACCCAATCTACGTCGGTAAATACTTATACACTTCTCTACTCACTTTTCTTGAACAGTATACCTATTTCGGATGTACTCTTTAAATATCTTAGGATCCTGTATACGGCTTCAAGATGTTTTTCGTCACTCATTTCTGTTTCCTCAAGAAGGTCCACAACGTACTTTCTTTGTGTGACAACGATTCCCTATTCCCAAAAAATACTGTAAGGAGCGCAAGTCTTTAATCTCAAATTTAGCTGCAAGGCATTTCTTCAATCTTGCTATCTCGGCTTCATCACTCCTAGTAAGGATGATGTCTTCTACATACACGATCAAAATGGCTATCTTACCTCCTCTAGTATGCTTCATGAACATTGTATGATCTGTTTGTTCTTGATTGTAGTCATGATTTTTAACCAGCCTTGTAAATCTCTCAAACCATGCTCTTAGAAACTGTTTTAGACTATATAAAGACTTCCTCAGCTTGCATACTTTGGTTCCAAAGCTTTCCTCAAAACCTGGTGGAGCATCCATGAAGAATTCTTCTACATCACCATTAAGAAATGCATTCTTAACATCTAATTGGTGTAGGGACCATTCCAAGTTTACAGCCATAGAAAGTAGTACTCAAGATTATATTCAACTTGGTAATTGGAGCAAAGGTTTGCTAATAGTCTATCCCATAAGTCTGAGTGAAACCTTTAGCCACCAACTTGGCTTTATATCGTTCCAGAGATTCATCTAAATTAGACTTTACCATGAATACCCATTTACACCTCACTAGCGTCTTTTCTTCAGGCAAATTCACTTTTTCCCACGTGTTGTTCTCTAGAGCCTTCATCTCCTCAAAGATAGCCTCCTTCCACTTTGGAACACTTACAGCTTCCTGTATATTCTTAGGTACATCCACACTACACAATTGTGAAATAAAAACAGAGAAGGAAGGTGACAGATTTTTGCAAGACATATGATTGGAGATTGGATGCCTAGTACAATTTCTAATGCCTTTCCTAAGAGTAATAGGAGCATCTACAGGTTTAGGACCAACAGAATTTAAAGAACATGACATTTCAGAAGGAATACCTGGACTAGATACAGGTTTAGGACCATTGGAATTTAAAGAATATGACATTTAAGAAGGAATACCTGGATTGGATGAATCAGTTGCATTCTGATCTGGGCTCAGATTGAACTTTTGGCCTTGTAAAGTTGTGATGTCATCCTTACTTTAAGTCTGTTTGTTTCTTGAATATACAAACTCAAATAATTTATCCTCTTTAGTTCTTGTATCATGATCTATTCCAGTTTCAATTTCATAAGTAGGCATTGGATTAGGCAGTCCCACTTCCAGATTCGAAGTTCCCAAATCCAACAAAGGTAAACCAGAATTTATCAAACTTGGTTTTTTAATAGAACCCATGCGATTATTCTCAATTTCAAACGAGTCTTCACAAACATTCTCCCCCTAAAAGAGGAGTGTTAAAAATTCTTCAAGACTCGAAGAATGTGACATCCATAGTCACAAATAATTTTTTTTTTTTTTTTTTGGATCAAAAGATCTGTACCATTTTTGTGTTGGTGAATAGCTAAGAAAAACACATTTCAATGCTTGTGGATCCAATTTACTACAACTATGATTATATACATGCACAAAAGCAACACAACTAGACACTTTAAGGGGTAAATTAGAAATTAACCATGACCTTGGCAAACATTCTTTAAATATTTTTAGTGGAGTCTGAAAATTCAAAATTCTTGAAGGTATTCTGTTTATTAGATGAGCAGTAGTAAGAATAGCATCCTCCCATAAGCCTTTTTTTTTTTTTTTTTTTTACAAAAGAAGGATGAGAGGTCCTTCCCTAAAAAATACAGAATCTGATCAAAGTAAGAAAGCATTCCTCTATAAAAAACTATACAAAGATAAATCCCAACTAATTAAAACTTCTAAATCACAAACTATAGTCCAATTCAGTTGTAAAACACTAAGAGGAACTCCTTTAAAAGCAACAGTACAAGAGGCCTAAAGAGAGAAATAAAAATGAAGTAAGATCCCATAACATCCCTTCTGATCTCCCCTTATCCTAAAAAATCCTAGCGTTTCTCTCTTGCCACACATTCCACAACAAAGTAAGGCAAGTAATTTACTAAAGTGCCTTGCTTCTAATTGAATTCCCCAAACCTCTAAATGCAATAATCATCATGTCTCCAATACTCCTTAGTGGAAACCTATCCAACCTTATTAGATTGAAGAGCTTGTACCAAAGCCTAATAGTTAAGGGTCAATGTAGAAAAAAGTGGTCAATCGATTCTCCATTTCCTTTATATAGAATGCACCATTGAGGACAAAGGGATTTGTAGGGTCTTCTCAACTATAGCTTGTCATTGGTGCTTACCTTCCCATGTGCTACTAACCAAGCAAGGGCTTTAACCTCTGAAGGGGCTTTTGATCTCCATAAAAACTTGGCTGGAAGGAACAAGACAAAATTTAAGAAATTTGACAAGGCCAAGAAAAAAAATTTAACAGTAAACAAGCCTGATAAGGACAAAGACCAAACTCTTGAATCTGTTGCAGAAGGAGAAAAATGCACTGAACCAAGGGAGGACATGAGTTTCTAGAGGAGATCAATTTCTATATCAGTGAGATTTCGAAAGTTAAAATTCGAAGAGAGTGGATAGGAATTGTCAAGGACAATTAAGATAGTGAGACTTTTCATAGAAATAACTCTATAAAGACCAGAGAATTGAGAGCACAAAGGTTGATCAACCCACCTCCCCACCACTAGATGGATATATGGGGAGAACTCCTGAAAAACTTGTGCAATAACCTTTAATTCTCCCCATAAGTATTTAGGTACTTTAATTGTAAACATTAAAGACCTAGCTACTTCAAGGAGGTGTTTAATTTTTCTTTCTACTACTCCATTCTGTTGTGAAGTGTCATTACAAGAGTTTTGATGAATTATTCATTTTTCAAAATTGCATGAATTTTATATGATCTCCAAATATCACTATGAACAAGAGTAAAAAATTTGGTGATTGTAGGGTTGCATAGGAAATAACAGAGGATGATTATTTTTCAATTTGACAAATATCACATTGAAAAACAGATGGATTTTTATTCTTAAACAAATTGGGAAACAAATACTTTAGGCACTGAAAATTAGGATGGCCTAACAGATAGTGCCGCAACATTATTTCATTGTCACTAGAGCAGAAACCTCGGGTAGGGACTGTTTTAGCTTGAATATGAACAAGATAAGAGGATGCCTTATCTATATATATATATATATATATATATATATATATATATATCTCCTCCCCCACTCCACCCCCTCCCGCCCTCTCTCTTGCTCTCACTCCCTTACCCCTGTGCAAATGTTCCATTAACTCTCTTCTTTGCTGGAAATGCTTTTTTTGCTAACATATTATAACAAGATGATGTATATCAAATTTATTTGATATTACAAGCAATATCAATGTCGAACACCCTCCTAACAAATCTAATCTCTCTCCCTAGGCCATTGTTCCATGAACTCTAGCCTGTGCCAAAAACAATTTTGCTGGTTGGTATGACTTCAAAACCTCTAAAACATTATAACAAAGATGATGAATCTCAAATTTATTTGATACTACTAGCAATATCAATATCAAACACCCTCCCAAAAAATCTCATCCTCTCTATCCCTTTAAATTTATTTACTACAGGAAAGATCAATGCTGAAAACCTTCTCAAGGTCTCCAGATCCTCCTTCCTTTCCTTTTTCTTACACTGTCTCCCCTCCTGCGCTCTCTCCTTCCCTCTCTTCCTTGCCTTTTTTGCTAGAAACCCTTCCATTGGCTGGCATAACTGTGAGTCTTTTAAACATTACAAGAAGATGATGTATATCAAATTACTTTGATGCTGCCAACAATATCAGTGCCAAACAACCGCCCCTACAAATTCTGACCACCCTTATCCAATGCCATATTCCTAATCTAATTTGGATAAGGGGCCAGGCTATGCTGGATTCTTCAATCTGTGTGTGTGCACTTGTATATGTTTGTGCACGTGTTGTCCCTCACGTTCGGAACATCACCAGTGAAAATGAATAGAATACCTTTTTTTCTCCTCATTTGGAGAAAAGAACATTTTGCATTTTCTCATATGAGGATAATAACCTCCTTGGTCTGGGAGATTTCTTTTTGGTTGTAGTCATGTTCATGGTCGGTCTACTTCTGATGATTGCTTTTAGCACTCGTTTGTTCAAAATACAAATCCTTATAATAGTGTATATGCTAAATAATGAAGATTATTATTTCCCGATTATTATCGGGATGAATTGCCAGTTAATTACATGCATAAGAAACCATACACTGATGAAAAAATAGCCGGGGCAATTTAAAAAATATTATTTTTATCTTGATCATTACCATAGTGTATTTTCAGACCTTTTAGGCAAAACTCAAGCTTATGTAAGCTCTAAGTATTGATTGAATTGGTTCAAAACTGACTGGGCTTAATGATCATCATTCCTTGTTTTCATGAATGGGGAGTTTGATTCTATTAAGTTGGTATGTCTCTTTTAAGGACAAGAATCATAGAAAGGTTTGGCGGGCAGCTCCTCTCTGTTTATTTTGGACAATTTGGAAGGAAAGAAATAGGATAGTCTTCGATAACGAGGCTTTGTCGACTCAAAGATTGAAAAACTCTTTTGTTTGTAATATCTTATCTTGGGCTAATTCTTCTATAGTTGTAGGCCCTTTATCTTTGTTTAACTTTGTGGATTGGTTGGGTTCTTGTTGAGGGTCGGTGAGTGCTTGTGTTTTTGTTGCTTGTTTTAGGTGTCTCTTGTATACTCCCTGTATGCTCTGGGTTGCCTTTCAAGCTCCCTTTCTCTAATATATCTTTGTGCTTTTGCCTATCAAAAAAAAAATGAATGGGGAGTTTGATTCGTTGGTGTGGTTCCTTATTTTATGGCTTTCTCTATTAGAAACATGTGACAATTGTGGTTTAGTTTCTTAGGCCTTGTTAGAGATAGGTTCAAAGCTGGTTGGAAATAGTAGATCAATTGACATACGGAACTTATTATTTGTCACCTGTGGCAGACATTTTTGAACTGCTGTGAAAGTTCTTGGGAATGGATTAGAGGATTGTTGTGGAAAAGTTTGTGTTTTTTTAATTTATTTGTTGCTGGAACTCAAAACATGTATCAAAATGTTTGTAATGTATTTAAAGCTTCTAAAGAAATTTTTTATGTCCCCAAGCCTTTTTTATGATGATTCATTAATTTTTTTCACATATCTATTTTATTTCCTGAAGTTCTTTTTCCGTACTTATTCTCTTAACACTTGATTTGCTTTCCAGAAGTCTTTTTTATTTATTATTATTTATATTTTCTACATTATTCAAGTTGTTTTCCCTTGGCATTTCTGCTTCCTGTCCAGCTTCATTGAAGATTTTACAGGATATATACTCAAGAAAGAAATTGCATTGGTAAGTCTTAACTGTTTGTACTTGAGATAATCACTGTGCTATCAGTCAATTGCAAATAGTTAACTGGATGCCTGTTGAGTGTAGTTTTTCTGGAAGTCATTCAAATTTGTGGGTTGATTAAAAACATGAAATGTAACTTTTTTTTGTTTTTGTTTTTTTGCTAAAAATATCTTTCAACAATTTATTAATCTTTATCCCACATAACCAGTAAAAGTGCTTATTGAAATTATCTTTCCGAATATAGGTATTATCCTTTCAACACAAGACAAGGCCCCATGGGCGAAACAGGTTTCCACTAATGATTTGGGATGGGGCATTCAGCATTGGGCTCCCCTTGCCAGGGTAATCTTCCATTTCCTATTTATTTTAACTTTTGATTCATGTAATTAATAATTCTAATTATATTGATGGCTGAGTCTTTTTCGACAAATACAATCCTGAAAACCAGCCAGCCTCAAATTCCGGGCGTGACCCCTCAGATCAGACAAAACATGACAAGCACACACCCCCTGGCTTCAAATGGAGTTGGACAACAAATCACGACATCAACTTGATACTTGTCAGCTTGACAATACAACACACGGCCAGAGAAGCACATTCTAAATGAAAACCACTGTGTCATGTCTGCGAGTGGACAGCTCCACCACTTCCAACTTTTATCTTTCTGTTCCATGTAACAAGGGAAAGAGTCCCTTTGACTCTCCCTGTCTTCACATATTGTTGTTCTACCTGTATCTTGGAAACTGCGATTCCTGGCTCCTAGAAAAGGACCCAAAAAAAGTTCTTTGTTCTTCCATTAAATTTTTATTTTTTTTAATCCACTTCGTCACTATTCCCAAGTACTATCACACAGATATTATATTATATACACCATTACTACCATTATTAGTATTTTGCAACTTTGTATAAGAATCTCCTGTGACTACAGTTATCCCTTCCACAAATTGCTTGTGACTTGTAGTATCTTAGTTATAATAATTCATGCTAACCTATATATAAATACATAAAAGACATGGGCTACTCATGGTCACGGTCAGGAAGAGCTATGGCATGCCTACAGAGTGCCAGGTGGACCATGCCATTTTAATCATCATATACATTTACTAAAATCCTCTGAAGTTTAAAAGTACAAAGCCCGTCATACATACAAACACTAAGAATTACGAAACGTTTTTGGCCTAAAAAATGTTTTTTTTAATTAAAAAAATCAATTATTAGATAAAATTAGAAAACATGTTTCATAATTTGAAAAATCACTTATAATATTAAAATATCATTTATAATGTTTTTTTAAAAAAAAACACTTAACAAAGTAATTCTCCTAAAGTCACCTAAAAAATATCATCAATCGCATTCTAAACGTTCGAGTTAATTTGGACCAATCATGAGTCGATGGATACCAATATCCTAGTCAAGTGTACTCTACAATTTAAATGCGCCCCCATTGATTTCTATGAAATAGGGTCGGCAAATTAAGCTCCCTATCTTGCAAACAGGCTAGGGATGCGGATGGAAGAGAGGCTTTGTAGCTAGTCGGCCTTTCACTAGTGCAAAACTTTTTTAGTGCTAACTATATGAATTAATTAAGTAGCCCTTTCTCCATGTCGATATATACTTCGTTGCAATTATGAAATGATGTCTACTCTTATTTGCTTGCACATGGACATGGAGGAAAAAGCAACTTTAGAAGCCGTGCATGAGTGGCGTGGGCTTATTTTCTCCTAGCTACTAGTATACAAGTCCTGCATGCATATTGCATTGGAGAAAGTACATAAAAAATAAGAATATGACCTTCTCTGCCCCTGCCCCTGACTGAAAAACATCGAATGCACAGCTACAGCAAGGGAAAACAAAGTCATAATTACAAGACATAAAACATCTCTAATAATTCCCTTGATCTCAGCTGGGTTATTGCTTATAACAATAAAATTATTGTTCGTCTCACTTCAATACTTGTTGAAAATTTTGTGCTTCCACCACCAAATTTTGAGATATTCCCAGCTTTCTTCTGGAAGGAAACACATTAAACTGCCAGATATTATAGCCCTAAGAATGCTTTCCAGAATCCAAGGACAATTTTGGTTCGAGGTTAGGAACTTGGCAGTTGTATTCATATGAACCAAAGGGCCTTGATAAACGCAAATTATTGTCTTATTCTAATTTAGATGGAATATAACAAGTACGTTTACTGAGCCGGTAGGTCCATTGGGTCAATGCCCACTTAGTAAAGTTAAAAAAAAGTATGCTTCTGTGCCCCTCTCACATGCGGCCCAACATGTGTTTCCCTCATTTTGAGGCCAATGTGTAGTTCATCCTAATGCGCAAAGGAAGGATGCCACAAACTTGGCACAATTAATAAGTTAAAAGTAAAGGAAAGGAGGGCCTTTGGATTTGGAAAAGGTGACAAGGCTTGTGGAACATATCATTAAATTTGGCTCAAATTGGATGCACATGGCTTATATAATGAATGTACTCCCCACTTGAATTATATATATATGCCCACACACACATTTACAGATGGGGTTAACATTATCTTTTGTGCTTGTATGTTGTTCCACCTATTAAGTCACAAACATATATAAATGCATTTTTCTCTTTCTATTTATTTTTGTTATCTTCATTATGACTATCTGCTTCAGAAAAGCTCTTTCGAAAGAAAAAAACATGTCTCTAGAAAACATTCTGACAACCAAGCTAGCATTCATAAGCAGTTCTTCATAGATTGCCCCCATTCCCCTCAACTTGCTTTGAACCCTAACATAAAAGTTCTCAATTGGGCAAAGCATTAATCAGCATGGCAAACATATTTTGCAGATAGTATTTTTTGGGAGAAAAAGAGAAGGGATCATCCAACAGTATTTCCAAAGAAAATAAAAAAGTAAAAAGATATGCCAACATAATTGCATTGGGATGATGGGTCCCTGACAATTGAATGATCATCTGGAATGATAATCAGATTACTGATCATATCTTAAGCAATCATATGGTGCAGCATCATTTTTTATGAACTTCTTTGTTTGACTGGACAAAGTTCAAAGCCAAGACATGCATGCTTATAAATTATAATACAGATGATGATTGCATTAGTACAGTTCATGATTAGTACCCGAGTCAAGTGCAGTGCTCCTTCTCTTTCCCTGAAAGTAACATGTAAAGAACTTTGGGTTAGACAAGGTAACCAGAACTAAAGATGTATGTTTATTAGTGTGTTCAACATACTGACTTCCATCAAACAAAATTTTGTTTATGGTAAAGTTGGAATATATTTTTAAGGGACTAAACATTTCAAGCTTTTCCCATGAACACAGACTTCCAAACAATTCAAAATAATTGAACAATATGCACATATTAATTAAATGATTCATGTACCAATTAAGTAAAAGGCAGCTTCTGGGTGGACAAGGATAAAACGAGTTGCATCATACTATCAAACTAACTAAAGTTAGTGGGTTGATGATCATTCTCAGATTATTTACAGGTCTTAGATGCCTCACTCAGTTCATTCTATAACTTATATTTATTTGTTGTACTGAAAAGCTGTTATATTCATGTAGGGATGTGGATGACATTTCGAAATTGGTGAGGGTAAAGTGTGGTAAAGGACCAAAGCTCTCCTTTATTTAAAGGGTTGGCATGCAAAACAGAGGCTACACTCACAATTCAACTGAGTAAGAGAGAGAGACAGATACTGCCATCTCCATCTCCATCTCTCTCAACAGAAAATCTGCCTTTTCAACTAAGGAGAAATTGAAAGACAGACAGAAATCTATCTCCACTGAACCGTTCAGCCGACCAAGCCTTGTCTAGCTAGGTACCTCTTATCATGGATTTTAATACCCAAATAGCCAACTCATCATCTTCATCCAAGATTAAAAGGAAGAATCAGCAGCAGCAGCAGCAACAACAACCAGGAACACCAGCAAAGTTTCTGGGTGTCCGAAGAAGGCCATGGGGCAGATATGCTGCAGAGATAAGGGACCCTTCAACCAAAGAGCGGCATTGGCTTGGGACTTTCGACACAGCAGAGGAGGCAGCCTTAGCCTATGACCGAGCTGCCCGTTCCATGCGTGGTGTACGTGCTCGCACCAACTTTGTTTACTCAGACATGCCACCTGGCTCTTCTGTCACCACTATCATCTCACCTGATGAATCACAGAATGATATCTCAGCCCTCTTCATTCCTCCACAACAAAACAACCCCACCAACCAACTCGTCTTTAGTCAGGACCCAGTTAATGCATGCCAGTTTCCAAGTGAATTTTCAGGTGCAGGTGGATGGGTTCCTGGAAGTGTCACTGGTGGGTTCCAACAGGCTGTCACAGGTGTTATTGGTGGTAGTGGTGTGTCTTACCAGTTCAGTGGTGAAGACACGCAGCTCCCTCCTCTGCCTCCTGACATTTCAACACCTTCTTTTGGTTCAGATATGGGTCAGGGGGTCTGGAATGAAGCTAGTTTCCTTGGATTCTCGGAGCAGACAACTGGGTTAGATTTGGTGAGTGGTGGATCATGTTTTGGAATGATGGACTCAGGAGAGTTCGTGCAACACAATCCACTATTTGGGAGGATCACTCCTTCAGCCATTAACGAGTTTGATTTGGGTTCAACATCCTCTTATTTCTTTTAATAAATTTTACTTATCAATGTTCAAGTTTTTGGTAGCCAGTGACTGGCTTGAGGATGTAGGGTTAACTGTTGATGAATCAGTTTGCTTTCAATATCTGTATGTTTTAACATGCCTTGGGTTGGAGTGTAAGTGTACGGCATTCCATGAGACATTTAGTGCTCTATTGGAGTGTTTTTGATTGTTAAATCATTTCCCTACATTCACCGCTATTTAAGTTACAAAGCAATTAAGATTTTTCTGCTTTCAGCTTACATGTACAATGGGTTTTGTATGTGGAGATTGACCACATAGATGCCAAGATTTTCCAATTCAAGCGAGAGCAAAGCAGAGTGAAAGGCAAGAGGTATGAAGAGAAGTAACAAGAACCCCATAAAAGGTCTCTTGGAGCTTCTGAAGTAGAGAGATTCAATTGTAGAAAAAATTCAATCCAAAGGATGAATTCAAATGAACCCTTAATAAATAGGAGTTGATTGGGCGAAAAAATTAAGAGCCAAAAAGATGATGTCATGCATGCATCAAGGATAACAAATTTGACACAACCCATCAACACAAAGGAAGTTAGTGGGATTGGGTTCAGGACAATCGTATCATCTTATGTAACTCCTTGGTTGGGGTTGGGATCCTCATCAATCTGTTTAAACTTTACAAATTTACTGACCTATCAACAAATAAGAAAATTTCTGTATATTTCATGTTGGAAAACATGGAATATTTTTTCTAATTTAATTACAGACTAAAATCATGGGATTGGATTTTATATGTTTCATGTTGGAAGACATGGAATCAGTTGTATATATAGGAGAGTTAAAGTAATTGTAGGAATTTGTTTTTGTTTGACCTATTTCCTTTTGCTTCCTCACTACACAACTCCCATACAGATTGTAATTCAACCAAATTTCCAGGCTTCATTTAAAAAATTATAAAGATAAAAAATATTTTATAATTAGAAAATAAGCAAAATTCTTATCTTCTATCTTACAGATATCTTATAATTTAAAAAATTAAATATTAGACAAAATATAATATTTTATACATTTAAAATCTGGATGGATTAAACAAGTTAGAATATGGGTTGTTCACGTCAATTCATATATAAATCCAATCCAATCCAACTCATTTATTAAACAAGTTAAATAGGTCATGTCATATTCTAAACATATCTTATTTATATCTAGTCATCCCGATACAATTATTAAACAGATTAAATAAATTTTCGGTATTTCTTACCTAAACACAATGTAAACTTGACACAATCCGACCCCATAACCACCTCTTGAACCTTTTGGTAGGAAATGTAGTGGGAGCAGTACTCGTCCATGTAATGACACCCCTTTAATCTAAATCCAATCAAATTAGGCATGCCAATGTCTAGGCCGATCTCATCTCAACAACATGCATCCAACTCAACCCAACCCAACCCAACCCAACCCACAATCAAGATTCACCAGGACCATGTTAAGCTCCTAAAGCCTTGCTCTTGATTCAAGGAGGCATGAAGCCTCTTGGTGTTATACCAGTAGACACCTTCGAGGAAAGTCTCAGAGATTGCTTCTATACGATGACAACATGCTAAAGTGACCCTTGTGGAGATAGCCATCAAGATATCCTCTTAATGCAGTGAAAATGAACTACCATGGACGACAAGTGGAAAGGAAGGGAGTGACATCGGGGGAAAACCCTCGTTCATTCACCTTATGCCGTGAATGCTTCCAGCATGAGTTGGATAGGAGCAGTGACAGCCCCGACACAATAGCGGTAAAGTAGCTGCAACAGTTTACTGGCAACGTTACTTATCAAAAAAAAAAAAACAGTTTACTGGCAACGTGTCGCAGGGTAGGATTGAGTTTCCTGATAATGAAATTCCACTCACTCATCCACATGTTACTAATACAGCATGTGATGATAGTTGGGTGGCAAATATTTGTACACGTTGAATAAGAAATTAGGCGTCTACGCCTAAAAACATTACTTTTGGTTCACTGTTGGTTTTGAATATTTTTTTTCCTTGTAAATTCTATTAAATATTAATCACGGATATGCGGAAATAATCTATATTAATTTATACATGCTTACCAAGCAAAATAATCACCAGAAAAGCTAAAGGTACTAAACTGATTAAGAATAGTATTTAAATTTTGATTTTCACATATTTCAACAAGTAAACCAAATTATCAAACAATTTTGTTTTGCCTACTGACAGAGATTGACAAAGCAGAGAAGACATATGAGAAGAGAAGATCCTGATTTCTATTTTTAAGAGATTTGTCTTCTTCCCTGCATTTGTTTGATTCACTCCAGTAATTATTGGCTAATGGTTACTGGTCACCTTCTCCCAGCAGTTTTGTTTTTAATCTTTGCTTTCATACAGTTTACCTGTTGAGGAAACTGATAAAAAGCCATTCGTGTGACCTTTGTACCATATTCCAAATTGATAAATCAAGTAATACCTAGCATTAAGAATCTAAGACCTCATATCCATGCCCTTCTTTATTCCCAACATCTACTGTGAAAAATTAGTGGGTACAGACATTTAAGATTACCAAGCCCTGGCTCCATGTTCTTTATTTACTGAGGTTTACAATTAAACATAGTTTATAGGACTTGTGCATCATATTTTTTTTGGTCTAAATCAAGAAAGATATTTGTAACACACGAGATAAATATAGTTATGCTGGAAGACACCATCCCCTTGTATGTCTAATAAAGGGATGCATATTTTTATGCCTTAAGAGATGAGTATGTGCCTCATAAGCAAGCTACCCCTACATAATTTTAAATATCATTCATAACAAAACATAAAGATATTCTGCAACAAAAATTGCTCATTGCTATACCTTGTATTGCAGCTCTGTGACACTCGCAATATACCTCAACCAGGGCTTGGCAACAGGCTCATATTGCTGAAGGGAAAGATTATTGAAAACAACAATATCATCCCATTGTGCCCTTGAGGCCTGGCTCAAGTGCTAAATGGGATGGGGAGGGTTTGTGGGAGGTTCCAGGTTCAAGTCTCAATGGTGACAAAAATTTACCTATTAAAAAAACGATATCATCCGGTTGTTCAAAGTTCAAACAACTCAGACCAGAAATGCCTTCTTACCAGTAAAAATAAGAAACAAATACCAACCAAATGCATCCTAGCACATCAATTTTCACTTAAATTTAAATGAATGAAATATAACAAGCATTGCATCTTACTAACCTCTCTCAGAATAGGGGGAAAGACGTATTCATGTTTCCTGGACCATCAATACACATTTGCAAGAACTTTTTAGGAACTTATCTTCTCCAATCTTTGGCATCACGATAATTGATGTTCACTGAAGCCAATGGTGCTCCCTCGGCCATCCATTAGCCTACCATGATTTAAAATTTCAACCAGACCCACAAGACCATGCTGTTTATAGCACTAGGATGAAAAAAAGAATCGCAGCAACATAATCAGAAACTTGACCAAAACTCAAAGCATACCCTGCCTCAAAAAAGAAAAAGGGAAAGAAAAACAAAAAGGACAAACAAAAAAAAAAGCCAGCCAGCCATTTACCTGATTCGAACACCAATAAGGCTTGATCAGAATACTAATTATGCCAAAATATCAAACTGTTTCCGCACGTTTTTGTTATCAAGGTGGAAAACTCTTGCTTCCCTAAGCTCTGCACCCCCAAGCCCCCTGCTGAACCACGTGGGCTACATAGGAAGGGAAATGAACCAAAACAGTGCAGACCCACTTCTTGCAGGCTTATATACTTGGTAAGGCATTGGCAACTTGAATTATACCTTGTTCTTGAACAACTGAATTATAACCTACAGAAACAAACGCCAAAAGCATGCTAGTTCACTTGACAAATCTCTGTAGCTCTTCTTTAGGATCTCTACCCATGTAACAACAATGCTAACAATGGATTCCACTTCCCCGCAAACATGTCACAAACCATAAGCCATATCCAGCCTCCACTTCTCTTCAAAGCTTCCTGTGAAGTTAGAACATTTGCCATTATCGTCACTCAGATCCTAGAATAGAGACAATATTATATCAGCCAATACCTGCAATAAACAAAGTTTGTAAGCATATAATTTCATAAGTATGAGTTGAAGAATGAGAAGAAAAGAAGGAGAGAGAGGGAGGTAGGTAGAAGAATGACGGTTGCCACAATGAGGATTCATAGAAAAAGATGAAAATAGTTTGAACAAATAGTAGGAGCAGGCAGCAGTGGGAAGATTTGACATTGGAGCTTTTGATATATCTTTATTAGACAATCTATACCATCTATATCGATTAGATCTTACGGATATAGATGTCTACTTGTTATAGTTATTCAAGCTCAAGTCAAGGGTGCTTTGGGATTGAACTAAATAATATTTTGAAAAAATAACATTGTCTCCTGATGTTCCTAACAACTAAAGGACCTTCTCTCTAGTTTTTAAAGCAATATTACTCTCTCTTGATTAGATGGATGGAATTTGTTTCCTTACATTTTAAGAATGTCACCTCCCCAAAGCTTAATTAAGGAAGGAGCCAGTAAATATAAGTCAGTTTTGAGAAGTTCTGCAATTACTTACTTCCCTTCTTGATTCTATTTCCAAAGCAATTGAAGCAAGTGGTGAGATACGTTCAGAAGACCATTCACAACATATTCAAGCCATTTAAGCAGTGTAAAAATCTCCAACTTATTCAATTCTTTCTTTGTTCAAGAGCTCAACTTTCCCACTCACTGCTAATCCACAACATGCAAGTTAGACAAAAAAAATAAAAATAAAATCCATTCCAAGTTGCAAGAACCTTCGTACAGAGAAAAGGGGAAAGAGGTGCTAAGATCGATTAAACCCTAACTTCTACCTAATCTGCAGTATCTTTACATAATGAATCACTTCCAATCAACCCAACAATTCCCATTACAAGATTGCATAAATTAAAATGACATTACCCGACCTCATCTTTTATCAGGTCTACTATGTTGCTCCCAAAACCATGAAAGTTATTCAAAATGCTTTTTCCCAGATTGATAGGAGAAGAATATGAAAACGAAGAAAAAGAAAGGAGGAGCTGGAGGAGACAGTGGGGTGCCGAGCACGGGGCTGGCACATGGATGATGATGGCCTAGCGGAGTGGAGTGTGGGAGTTGGATGATAGCGGTGGAGGTGTCAACACCGGCACATCCTTGGCCGTGTCTGCTTCATTTGATGACGCTGTCTGACTCTTTCTTTCACCTAGAGGCGTTTTTTCAGACATTTTGAGACAAATGTTAAAATTGTCTGTTTCATTTCTAAAGAGAAGTTGTAAATTTAAATATTTAAATTGAAATTGCCTTTTCAAGATACTTCAAAATGATATTTTTAAAAATAATTTAAAATTAACATTTTTTTAATAAATATTTTTTTATAAAAGAAAACCTTATTTTTTTCAAAATCCCACCTTTTCTCTCTTTTCTTTTTTATCCGTTTATCACATATGAAAGGTTAATTTAAATTTTTTTGCAATTAGGTTGTTCGTTTTAATTTTGCATATTTATTTTTCAATTTATTTTCTAAAATTTGTATAAGTTTTTAAATAATTTTTTATTATATTTTTCTTTTTTTATAAAATAAGTTAGAGAATATGAAATTCATTTTTAAGTTTTTTTATCTTTTCTTTATATATATTAGAATTTATCACTCATTTAATTAAAAAAGTTATTCAATGGTTGAATTTATATATATCAATCTTTTCACTTTTGTCTTTAATACTATCAAAACTATTGATAAATATATTAATATTTTAAATTTAATTATAGAAATTATGTATAAAATTTAAATATGAAGATATATATATATATTGAAAATGGAATAATAATTCAATTATTTAATTCTATCTATCTATTAAGAGTTATATATCCTATTATTTTATAAATTTAAAAATATTATATTACATTATTTTATTTTATTTATATTATATGATATTCGTTATTATAAAAATTTATAAGAGAAAATCATATTACTTTACGTAGAGGTATATTATTTTGTCCAAATACCAACATAGTGGTCACACGCACTACCTTTTTAACTCTCATGTCAAAGGATCAAGTCCCTATTTGTTCACATTCTTTAAATTACCAATACCACATCGGAATGAGATGGAGATATAGAGATATAGTGGAGTTCAAAATAAACACTCAAGCTTCCCTTACCCATACCACATCAAAAGTAGCCTCTCTAAATTACCCATACCCCATTATAAGGAGATGGAGATGTTATGGAGTTCAAAATAAACACTAAGCATGATCAATCATGACTTTAGCAAGTCCAATAGGTGATCTATGGCCTGACCCAATCATAAAGCTTCAATCTTTTGCTTAGGAGAAAGAAAAAAGAAAAATGAGAATTGATAAACCAGTTCCCCGATTCATGGTATAATCATAGATTTGTCTCTTTAATATCGATTCAACTTGTCCTTCAATTTAAAAAGTGAACCAAATTGGACGAAGGCATAGTCGGCAATTTATTCAATTGAATCAGCATATCTATTTAAAACATTAAATATAAATTTAATTATATGTAATTGGTGGTTTATCCATGATTAGGTCAAAATCAATTCAACACCTTTTCAACAAAATGACCTCATGGCTTGGACAAGCCTATCAAACTGCTCAATCAAGCCAAAGCCTCATCCAACTATTCTAAAAGAAAAACTAGTACCTTTAAAGGTCAATCTATCCATAAGATAAGATTCATCCAAGTATAGCACATGCCCAGGGATAACCCAATTAATATGTCATCTATTTAAGCTCATAGAATGGTTAGAACATACTATGATGAATGGTCCTAACCCACTCTAACTAAAAAGTCATATGACTTCTCAATATGGTCATATCATGCTTGATGTCAACTAATCTTGAGAAGTCGATTAAACAAGGTTCTAATAGTTGGAATCAAGGTTAGAAGTTTATTAGTTGGTAGGTTATCCAAAAGAAATAAGAGATTATTACTTTTATAGTCAAGTCAATCAAAAGGTAATTGTTAGTACAAATGTTAAATTTCTAGAAGATGACTATATGATAAGTAATAAGGCTAGTAGTGGTACCAATTGGAGAGCACTAATGACACTCCCACAATAGCATAGAATACTATGGATCCAATACCTACTATTCCTAGCATTTCTAAAACACTAATGCCTCATCGTAGTTAGAGGGTTGTTGTACAACTAGACTAATTCATGTATATGGGAGAGTCTTTTAAGACAATTCTAGAGGAATATGAGATCGACCCCATAAATTATAGTGAAGTAATGAGTAGTGTGAGTGCACATCTTTGGCAAGGAGTTATGGAGGTAGAGTTAGAACCTATGCATTCGAACAAAATCTGGGAGCTTGTAAAAGCTCCTAATATGAAGAGACCTTCTTAACGGTAGCCATGCTTCAATCCATTAGAATAATTTTGTCTATTGCAATATATCTCGATTATGAGATATGACAAACGAGGATGAGTCTTATGTGTACAAGAAGGTGTAGGGAAGCATGGTGGTCTTTATGATCTTGTGTATTGATGACATTCTACTTATTAGAAATGATGTAGGGTCATTATCATCAATCAAAATTTGGTTGTCTACTTAATTCTAGATGAAAACATTTAGGAGAAGCATAATATATTCTTCTAATCAAGGTTTTAAGAGACCACAAGAATAGGAAGCTTGCACTATCTCAATCCACCTACATGGACAAGTTCTTGGTCAAGTATGTGATATAGGATTCCAAAAAATTGTTTCCTACCCATTAGGCATGGAGTTATTTTTTCTCAAGATAAGTGTCTTACGACAGTTAAGGAGAAAGAATGCATGTAGGTAGTACCCTATGTATCAACAATGGATAACCTTAAATATGTGATGTTATGTACTAAACCAAATATTTGCTTTGTTGTAAGGATGATAAGTAGATATTAATCTAATCCAAGTCTAAAAACTAGACAATAGTCAAGCATATACTAAATCATCTTAGAAGAATGAGGGATTATATGTATGTGTTCCATAGTGATGAGTTGGTACCCAATGGTTACATAAATTCAAACTTTTGATCTAATAAGGATTCTCATCAATATACCTTTGATTTTGTATTTACTATAAGTGGTGCAGCTGTTAATTAAAGGAGTATGAAGCAATCTTGCATTGTTGACTCCATTATGGAAGTCAAATGTGTTGCAACTTTTGAAGCTTAAAGGAAATTGTTTGGCTTAAGATGCTTCTCATGGGACTTAGGGTAGTATCCTTAGTTGTATCGCTCATAACATTGTTTTGTGACAACAGTGGGACAACAACACAGTCCAAAGAACTAAGAAGCCATTGGAAGGTTATACACATTGAGAGAAAATGTCATTTGATTTGTGACATAGTATTGAAGGGTAATGGAGTAGTGAAGAAGATACTTTCTACAAAGAACCTAGCAAATCCCTTCACTAAGACATCATCGAGCAGTGTCTTCAATAAGTCATAGGTGTTAGTTGCATTCTCGGTGTGTTTTGAGAGCTAGTGGGAGATTGTTAGGATAAATCCTTAAAAGCATGAGATGCAATCTATATACTAAGACCAATTAGGGTGCATGGAAAATCTACCTAAGGCTCTCTAGATCTATGCACAATAGAAACTATTGCATTTAATCTAATCCAATGAAGTAACTTTATAGACATAGATCTCATAGACCCCATAATCTTTCACCTGGTCACTCTTTTCACAAATCTTGATAAAAGAGAATGATGATCTTCTCTTTAAAGGGGATGTTATTCTCTTTAGAGTTTGAAAAACAAAATGCTAAATTGAAGCCCTAAACCCCTAAGGGAGTTTACATAGGCTTCCTTATGGGTTTAAGTGAATTGAGTCCAATTTGTGCTTGACTTACTTAATCCAACCCACTTGGGTCCTAATTAATTAATTGGTTATATTGGGCTCTAATTAATTAATTAACTCAATCTAGAAAGACCGCTAATAAGATCCAATGCAGTTTTACATTTTTACTAACACGCCTTTATGCACCCATATAAACTAGAAACCCGAATTTCTTAAAATAAAAAATAAATAAATAAAAAACTATCCCACATGAACCAGAAGCTCAAGTAAAGACCACTATAACTCATAGGAAAATATTAACTCATTCATAATTCAATTTTAAAATTGACTCAACATCCCACTATAGAGAGTTAATCCCACTGTAGTATCCTATGCATTACAATGAAGAAAAACTTGGATTTATGACCTACCATCCATTACATGTAAACTCTCTATAAACTAGTGTCCGTAATCTAACAAAGCATGTGTTGTCATTCTTTCAAGATTATCTCTTTAATACTTGAGTTACAGATCCTTCTATTATGTAATCAATTGATATAAGAATGAGAATGCTTACTCTACCTAACTTGGGTTTGGGATAAGGATGGAAAATAATTTTAAATTTTAAGACAGGAATAGGATAGGGGTGCCTTGTCCGAAACCCGCCTCATTAACACCCCCATTGCTATCCAATATGTAAACATATACATTAGTGCACTTATCATAGAAAAACCATAACCAAGACAAATCATCCCTCAAATTAGGAAGTAGTACACTACAATATTTGATGGATAACCCAAATCTATGAACCGACTATGAACTACTTATGATCTTGCAAGGAACACCATTGTGGGGGTGGTTGCTCCCATTATAAACATGTCTAGTATTGTCTATTTAGAGAATCTATATCTCTTGATTCCTAGGATTGACCCTACCATGAGGGTGGTGATGAACCTAAATGAAGATGGGCTTAACAATGGAGACTCATGGGCTTTGTTAATGTCCTCTCCTACTTAATCTTTTAAAAATAGATATTTTAAGTAATTTTGGTAACTTTTCTTAAAATAAATTCTTTATCATGAAATTTTCCAAATTCGTTATTTGTTTCTTAAATTATGATTCATGTGCCAAAGAGTTGCTCTCATATTCCTTATCCTTGAACTATTCATATCCATCATAGTTCTTTTCTTAGGGTAGGAGAGCTTAAAGGACTTGGTGTTATCCTTCTTCTCTTAAGGCAAGAGAGCTTACAGGGCCACCACCATAAGTGTCATTTTCCTTTTCTCAGGGTGGGAGTGTTTGAAGAACCACCAATCAAAACAAAATGAGTAGTTTAAAAAAGGAATAGAAATCTCCTTAGCAACAACCAATTTATATAAATAATATTGAAAAATGTCTTTTCATGAAAGTTTACTCTTCTAAGAAAAATCTAAAATTACTCTTTATTATTATCTTTTAACAAATATTTTGGTAGGCCTTCTTAATTATAAATGATCTATTAGGGATTTTCCAAAATTAACATTTTTTTTTTAAGTTAGAATCTTGTGCATAGTAGGAAAAATCTTATTTTATAAAGACTTGGAAAATTAAGAGCTCCTCCTTAAAAGGAAAAATCTTATTCTTGGATATCCCAAAATTTGAGAAGATTTTAAATGAAATTAAAATCTTTAAGAGTCAATTTTGAAAAAAAAAAAAAAAAAACTCTTATTCTATTTTCCAACTTGCCTTTTCCTAAAATAAAAGATTTCATAAATCTAGCACATTTCAATTTAATAAGTTATCTAATTTAGAAAAATCACATGAAAAATTATTTCCTTACAAATACCAAAATATTGAATTTATGCTTATCACATTCCAAATAACATATATAGCATAATAACATAAAATATTTCCCATGGTCATAAGGACTTTGTTGCATATTTGGTAATTAAATTTGGACAAAATCCAAATTACCAAAATTACCATAATGATCCTGTAACCAAAAATTAGAATTAGTTAACCAAAAACCCTAAGCTAATACATAATATCCTAAAAAGCCAATTTTGCCCTTACCCCCCATCTAGCACTCGAGTGCACGGACTCTTGTAATGCTTAAGCTCTAATCTAAGCGTTTGAACTCTTATAATGCTCAAACTCTCTTTCTCCATGGATTTTGATAGTTTTTTCTACCAAAAAACTAATGTTGGCCACTTGATTTCTCTACCATGGACATGATTGAAGTCGTGGAATGCTTCTTCATATTGTTTTAGATTACAAAAATAGGGGAAAAATACAATTTTTATATAGAAAACAAAACTCATGCTCCATGCATCTGAAGCTTATAACATATTTATCAAAAGGAAAACTTTTTACAAGAAAAAATTTTTTTCCTATGCTCTTAACCATGGAGCTTACAACCCATCTAGATAAATAAACAATTATTCATTAAAAACAACAATCAATATTCAATATATATGAATGAATACAAATCATTCATTCATCATTGGGGTCATAGGATAAATTAAACAACCCCTACAAATAGAGTTAGTACACCTTAGAGCAAATCTAACATGTAAAGTTTTATCCTAGAGCTTTGATACTAGCTGTTGGGAAATCTAAATTTCTTTGTTCTCTAGCCTTAGATCATATAGGGTGTATGCCTTCTATCCTAGGCTTCTCTAAATCTATCACAAAAGAAAATATGGTATCAAAAACCATAAAACAAACTAGATCTAGAGAACTAGAGAATATATCTTCAATCTAGATGTTCCTAGATCATTTCCAAGTCGATGAAGTCCTTGAAAATGCTATAGAACTCGTCTACGTTCTGTTTTCCCACCCAATCTTTCCTTCAAGGGTCTAGGCACGAGAAATGGTAGACTTTTCTCTCTAGAAGACAACTAGGGTTTCTCTTGTTGGAGGTTCTCTGAAAGATAACAGGAAGAAGACTAAAACCCTAACCCCTTAAGGGGTATTCATTGGTCTGACTATGGGCTTAAGTGACTTGAGACCATATTGAGTTTAGGTCACCTGATCCAATCCACTTGGATCCCAATGGATTAATTTGTCCTATTGAGTTCCAATTAATTAATTAGCTTGATCCAAAAAAAAAAAACTCATAAGGTCTAGTTCAATAATGTGTTTTACCAAAACGCCTTTATGCACACTTATGAAGTCGAAAACCAAAATCCTCAAAACAAATATGCCACCAAGATCTAGAAGCTTAGGTGGAGACCACTAGAACCCTTAGGAAAATACTAGCTCCTTTGTAATTAATTAACAACCTACTTGGGTTCTAATTAATTAATTAACTTAATCCTGAAAAACCATTTATAAGATTCAATGTTGATGGGAAACCTAGATTACTCCATTCTTAGGCCCTGAATTATGTAGTGGTGCATGCAATTTTGTCGTAGGCTTCTTTAAATCTAACGCAGGAGAAAACATGACATAAAAACCATTATTAAATATAAATTTAGAGATTGTAAGTTCATACATGCGATTTAAATGTTCCTAGATCAAATCCAATCCGAATAAGAGGTTATAAGCGTCATAGACCTCATCTACTCAAGGATCTTTTGCCTAATCTCACCCTTCACGAATCTTGGTAAGGGCGAGTTTCTCTTTCTCTCTTAAAGGTGGCTAAGGATTGTTTTCTCTCTTTGTTCGGAAGACAATGATAAAAAAGTTAAGCCTTAAACTCCTAATGAGGTATATAAGCTTGAGTGACTTCAACCCAATTTGGACTTTAGTCACCTAATTTAACCCACTTAGGTCCTAATTAATTAATTAGCTCACCTAATCTATATGATGCAACTAGATATTTTCATAATAAAGGGTCATGTGTGTACAAGAAGAGGTAAGAAAGCATGGTGGTGCTCTAAGATCTTGTCTTGTGTTGGGAATATCCAAATTTCCCCATTCCTTGTCCCTAGATCTTGTAGGATGCATGCAAAATATCCTACGTTTCTCTAAATTTATCATAGTGAAAACATATGGCTATAGACCATATTAAAATAAAGATTTAGAGAAATAGTACTCATACCTACATCTAGATGTTCTTAGATCAATTCATGGCGGTAGAGAACATGTTTCAAGGTCTTGTACACCCAAGATCTTCTACCTTATGACTCGAACCTCAACCTTAACACTCCAAAGTATGGGCTTTAGAAAACTATGGTTCTCTCTCTTTTTAAAGGTGAAATACGGCTCTCACTTAAAAGTGATGGAAACTAATGTTTTAAAAATCGGATTAGATTGGCTAGTCCAACCAATTAAACTGTCGACCAAAGCCTTGTCCAGTTCAATTCAATCTCTAAGCCACCTTTTTGAGTTGCCTTTTTTTCCCCTCAACTAAAAGGTTGGGTCATGGGTGGAACTTGAAGGTTAGCCCAACACATACCAAACCCAACCCACCTTATGGGACCATGACAAGCTTTGCCCTCAACCTCTTTAATGTTGTTGACATCATGAAATGAACATTTATTTTTTAAAGTGTTCTCATACTCATGAGCTTCCAATGTGGGATGAGTTATAAAAAATAACAAAACGATATGACAACCGATGGAGTGAACCATGGACCTTTAAATCATATTTAAGCTATCACTACTTTACTATAATGGTTGTTATTTAAAAAATGTAAACTAAACATAAATTAACATAATGATTTTAAATTTTTTTAATATATCTAAAATAATGTAATATAAGTAAAATAAATTGTGAATAAAAATTTATTTTATTTAAATATATTTCTTCATATTTGAATATTACACAAAATTTATTTATAAAATTTAAAATATTAATACATTTATATTTATTTATAATTTAAGTTTGATAATTTTAAAGATGAAAAATAAATTTTAAAATTTCATAATTTATTCTTTAATATATAAATATATATTTATGATGTTACCGGTTCAATCGTGATTCAACCATTGGTCCAACAACTGAACCGTGAACCGATAACTGATAACTTTTCTAATTCAATGATTGGTCCAATTCTAAAAACATTAATGGAAACCCTAATCCCTAATGAGACGTTTATAAGTTTCCTCTATTGGGCTTAAGTCACTTAAGCCCAATAAAGTTTGAGTCATTTAATCAAGTCTAAAATGGGTTCTAATTAATTAATTAATTACATAAGACTATCTAATTAACTCGATTTAGAGACCTTGTTCACTATCCTTTGTGCAACCTTATATAATTATCAAAACATTCTTATGCACTAAAGTGAACTTAGAGTCAATCCAACCTTCATAAACCATGTCATTATGGTATATGAGCTCAAAGTGGGAACCACTAGGACACATAGGAGTATTGACTCCCTTATAATTCAATTATGAATTTAATTCAACATTCCACTAAAGATAATTAACTGTACTCCAGTACCTTATGTAAATAACGAGACAAAGCTTGAGTTTGTGACCTACTATCCACTGTATGTAGACTACCCATGAATTGATGTCCGCAATCTAACAAGGTAGTGTTGTCACCTATTAAGATTACCTCTTCAATTCTTGGGTTATAGATCTCACTTATTATGTGATTAAATGGCATAATCTAGTTCATAAAAACCATATGTCAAATTCCACTTAAGGAATTACTACAACGCCATAGATTCATGATTACATGTCATTTGGATCACCCAAGAGGACACACTATCTCAATCTTACGAGATATCATAGTGTCTATATTAAAAATATCTATTGCTACAAATTTTTATCAATAGTGACCTAATCCATAAGGATATATGACCACTTTAGGATCTCCCTTATAGGTCAAAACCACTTATTAATTTTGGTATAGGCTCAATATTCTCTCAAGGCTAAGAGTCTATTCAATACAATAGTTTGATGAATTATGATAATTGATAGTCTTGCTTCATGATTAACCATAGGTTATATGTAGTGTACATCACATACATTTGTGCACTGAGCATGGGAAACCCATCCTGACATCCAAGACAAGTCATCCCTCCTATTAGGAGGTGATTCAATACAGTTTCTATTGGATTGCCCAAATTCATGAACTAACTATAGAAAACTTATCTACTTATAAAAAGCTTATGACTTGTATCTTCTGTGCAACTCTTAACGCACTCAAGTCATGTACAATGTAAGAAACATGAACTAAATGTTCAAATCAAAGTCAATGTATAAAAGAGATAGCAAGGGGCTAGTCAAATATAATTTTGTTATATCATGTTTGGCTTTTAGGGGCTCAATCTCAATAGTGTTGTAGATGACAATTTATTCATTGAAAATGATGTAAGGATATTGTCATTAAACATGATCTGGTTGTTTACTTGATTCCAGATGAAAATCTAGAAGGGACACAACATATTGTTAAGTTTAAGGTTCTTAGGAATTGCAAAAATAGGAAAATTGCGTTATGTCAAGCTTTTTACACTTATAAACATTTAGTCAATTACATGGTATAAAACTGTGAGAATTTGCTACTTTTTAGGTTTGAAGTTGCATTTTTTCAAGATTGATGTCCTTTGACATTTGAGAAGAGAAATTTCATTAAGGTGGTACATTATGCCTCTACAATGTGTAGCCTTATTTATATATGCAATTCTATATGTTAGACCAAATATTTGTTTTACTATAGGTATGGTGGGTAGATATAACTCAAATCCAGGTCTAGAACACTGAACAATTGTCAAGCTTATCCTTAAGTATCTTTGAAGAAAAAAGAATTATGTGTTTGTGTTCCATAATGTTGAGATAATACAGAGTGGTGATATGATGGTTAACAAAATACTTTTGTGGAGAACCCAACAGATCCTTTCATTAAGACATTGATGGAGAGAGTATTTGTTGGTTATAGGGATAACATAGGTTTCAAATAAGTATCTAATATGCTTTGATAACACTATGCTTTGTGGGCTAGTGAAAGAATGTTAAGATAAAACTCTTAAAAGCATGATATGATGTAACATATTTGGAATTCATTATTTATATAATGATATTCTAGTTACACTTTTATTTATCATTATTCCATGTATTGTATTTTATGAGCATTCTCACCTAATATGTCTTGCATTGTACACAACATGGATGCATCTAGAGTTGCTTAAAAGATCTAAGTCATGGGTTCCTTGCAAGTAAACAATTTGTTCATAGCTAGTACATAGGTCAAGGCATATCTAATAAAGTTTGTAGTGTTACTACCTCTTAAGTGGATGGATGATTGGTCTTGGCCATCATAATGAACTTTCCATTGTGAATGCACTAGTGTGTGATCATACATTGAACAAGAATTATGATGAGTCATGACGTAAGACTATCAAGTAGTTATGATTTAAACAAGCTGTTATGTTGTATTTGTTGGGATTAAACCCCTAAAAACAAGACATGATATAACAAAATCAGATTTGACTATCCCCTTGCTACATTTTTATGCAATTTGAGCATTCAACCCATACTTCTTACATTATATATGACTTAAGTGTATTAAGAGTTACATGGAGGATACAAGTCATAGGTTCCTTGTAAGTAAATAAGTTGTCCACAATTAGTTAATGGATTTAGGCAATCTTGTAAATATTGTAATACTACCTCCTAATCGGATGGATGACTTGTCTTGATCATCGAGATGAGTTTCCCATGGTGAGTGTACTAGTGTATATGAAATACATTGGACAAGACCTTTAATGAATCATGATGTAAGACTATCAGTTGTCTTGATTCGCCGAGCTATTATACTATATAAACTTTCAACCTTAATAGAATATTAAGTCTGTGCTAAAATCAACAAAAGACTTTGACTTATGTCTTAGACCTTAAAGTGATAATATATTCATATGAATTGGGTCACACACTAGTGTATGTGATATACATTGGGCAAGACCTATAGTGAATCATGATGTAGGATTATCAATTGTCATGATTCACCAAACTACTATATTGTATAGACTCTCAACCTTAAGAAGATATTGAGTTTGTGCTAAAATCAACAATAAACTTTGACTTATGAGTGAGACTTTAAATTGATCATATATTCCTATGAATTAGGTCATTGTTGATGGAAGTTGATAGCAATAGGTATTCTCAATAGAGTTACTATGATATCTCAGTAGGTTTAAAACATGTCCTTTAGATCATCCAAAGGACATGTAATCATAAAATTTGTGGTCTTAGTAATTCCTTTAGGGGGTGTTTGGTACATGGAAATGAGAAATGAGAATTGATATTTTATTTTCGTTCTTATTTATTGTGGAATAGAAATAAATTTGTGATTCCATTTTTAGTGTCTGGATGAACTTAGGAATCTAAGGTTGGAATGATTATTTGTTTTCATTCCAACATTTGATAACAATAAGAATGGAATGATGGAAATGAAAATAAATAAATTGACAATAATACACTTATGTTTTAAAAGAATAAATTTTGGAATTTTTTTTTGTTACTAAATGATAAGACTAAACAAATAATATATACTCAATAAATAAAGAAAATTAACCATAAAAAAATCATACAACCCTAATATAGGAATATTCAATTATTCTTTTTATAAAAAAAATTGAATAATTGTCAGGCTTAAAAAGCTATAAAATTATATTTTATCAAAAAAAGAGAAGAAATATATTTATTATCATATTTAAATTCGCAAAGTTAGCAAATACTTTTCCTATTTCTAAAAGAGGGAAAAAAACTCAAACTTCATTCTAATTTTCAATAAGTATTGTATCCAATAAAATTCACAACCCTAAAATATGCAAAATATCCATTTATTCTTTTATTAAATTTTGAATAATATGTCATGTAAAAGAAGCTATAAAATTATATTTTACAAATATATATATATATATATATATATATATATATATATATATATATATATATATATATATATATAAAAGAACATTTAAATTTCCAAGGGCAAAACAATAATTTTATATTATCTAATAAGATGAATGAATCATAATACTACTTACCTACGATAAATTAAAATCTCACTTATAAGTGGGATTTGATTTCTACCAAAATCAATTTTGATTCCATTCCTATCTTAATAAAATTTATTCAAACATGAAAATGAACCAAAAAAGAATGAAATATCAATTCTCACTTTCCATTCTCATGTATTAAACACATGCGGTCCTTTGAGTTAGAGTGTGTTAATTGATCATACAATAACTGAGATATGTGTTGACACAATAACCTTATTATGGTTGATTGTAGAAGATTCTTGAGGTTGATCACTATGTATGAACACAATCATAAAACATTTGCGGGGATAAAATAATTAGTTTTGGCTGGAAAAAGTGAATTCCTAAAAATATTATACACGAGAGTAAATACCAAATTGTTACACGAAGAATATAAAACTTTCTTTCATTCATTTTGTAGATAACATGAGAGTTGACTGGTTGGTATGAAGTTATGCTAGCTAGGTTTGGTTTGTATATCATTTTGCACCCTTTGTCATGGTGCGCTTCTCCGTATATTTACTTTCAATTTGCCAATAATAAAAAAAAAAAATCAATTTGGATTAGTCTTTATTGTATTTCTCTGTAGATTACTTAACAAACACAATTTAAATAAGAAGTGATAGGTTTGGCTTGTATTTTGTCCATACATGGCTACAACCTTGTTTTGTTTTGTGCCAAGAGACTTGTACTAATTTTTTTAACCCCACCTAAAATTTATCGACTCTTTTCCTTAATCTATTTGGATTATTTAGTTATTATATGGTGTTGATATATTTAGTTTTAACTTTGAATAGCTCTATATATTCTTATTAAATGAAAAACTTGTTAACAATTTTTATTCATATACAATTAAATAATTTGTAACTTAATTGGTGGATTTTTCAAGGTTAAACACATGGTTTTTTTTTTTTTTAATTAATTAAGAGTAGGCATGAGATATTTTTGTCTTGCAATAAGACTGCACGTATTCTCAAAAAGGCTGCGCTTGGGTTGGATGGTTTGAAAAAAAAAAAAGAAAAAAAAAAAAAAAGATAAATAAAAACATAGAAGGATGCGTTTCAGAATGCGTTGCGACGGGCTAAAGGGATTGGGGGAGATTTGTGAGTAATGAGAAGGGCAATTTGATAAATTCGCAGAGGTAGTTTATTGGGTGACTACGAACCTCCCCGTTTACTCATCTCTCCTCCTCTCCGTTGCTGCTGTTGTTTTTTTTATTTTTATTTTTAATTTCCAATTTTATTGCTAAAATTTAAACTTTCGTATTATCGTCCAAAACTCCATATTTTTGATTTTCAGATTTTAATTTTTTAGCGATTAATCCCCATCATCAGATTCGGGAGAAAGAGAAAAGTCTATATCTTGGTCTGATTTCTGGCTGTGTTGGTGGTGGTGGTCGTGGTCGTCTTCTCATTTGGCGGTCTCCCGACCGTGCTTGCTCCTCTCTGCAATAATCAACCAACCATCTGAATTCATCCTGCAATTTCGAGCTCCGATCGCTGCTCTCAGGTTTTGTCACACCCCTCTTTGTTAGGGTTTCTTTGATTCTATGTCTAGGTTAACCCTTCCTTAGGGTTTTGACTTTTATTTCCCAATTTATTCATTTATTCTTTTAATTTGTTATTAATTTTCTTAATTACCATCCTGGTGAAGATGTGCATATCATCAATGTGACTATTTGGTGCTTTTCTTGGGCCGATTGGAAAATTATGCAACTTTAGGCAAACCCCTTTCGATTCGATTTTGTTTCTTGCTTTTTTTGTGTTGGTTAATTCTAATGGCGATCACCATCGCCCTCGTTCTTTGTCTCGCTTCCAATTACTCATACAAAACCCCTAAACTTGGTATTGCTGGAGGATGGCCCCAATTGTGGTTGTGTTTGTGTTTGGATATGTATTTGTAGTATGCTGTTACACCAGCAGTGTTATTATTGCGCAACTCGATTTGATTACACTTGTCCTACTTGCATGTGTTAACGAACTTCCGCCACACTTGAAAAAGTATAGGTTGATCTTCTACTTGCTGATTATAAGTTGTAGATCTACATTTTTGTTGTGTACTATGATTTATCCCATATTTTAGTAATATAATATTTTCCCTATTCAATTCTGATGTTTTTCTGTTCGATTTTGTCAATTGCCCCCATGTAAACCTATGAATTGATTGCCCCCATATAAATCTATGACTTTTGGTATTGAACTCTCTTTGTTTTTAATAATTGCTGATTTGAAATTTTCACATAGTAACTTGAAGTTTGATTGATCGTTCTTGGGTTTTATAATACAAGGAAGCTTTTTAATCAATCAAACATGAGTAGTTAATGATGCATGTCGTGGCAGGTGACTCAAATATGGGATTCTGGTCTGAATTGTGAACATGTGAAAGTCTGAGTTATGCGGTACTTGGTGTTCAGAAGCATACAAGGGAAAGATGAATATTCAGGCACATATGTCAGGACAAATGTCAGGGCAGGTACCTAATCAAGCTGGAAGTCAGTTGCCGGGATTGCCACAGCAAAATGGAAGTTCTCTCCCTTCCCAGATTCAAAATCTAGGTGGTCATCGCAATACAGGCAATATGGATCCCGACATTGTGAGAGCACGAAAAAGCATGCAAGTCAAAATGTAAGGCATTCTTTGACTAATGTTTTCAGTTTATTATGGGTTATGTGTTGTTAGTGTGTTGGCTTTGTTATTATCTCTCCTTTTTTTGGTATGAAATGATTCTTTGTTGGCTGATTACATAGTCATTCATATAGAATGTGGATAAAAGCCATGCAATAAACTATGCATTTACATTGGCAAATTGAGGTGAACTCCATTAACCACGCTGCGGTTTGAATGCTATTAATGGCAATTAATGTACTTTTTATTTCTCATCTTCCTGCCCTCTTTTTTGTGACCTCATGCATACTCATACATATGATAGGTTTTTGCATATAAATATATTGGAATTATGGAGGCTTTCTTTGCATTCCTTCGTCAGACAAAAGTTTTACAAGTGAGAAATATGGTTATTTCTTGCACATGGTTTCATAATCATAAATGATATTATTCCTTCTTCCGCCCACCCCCTTACAAAAACAATTCATTTTCCCTCATATGGAAACAAAAGCGTCTTAATAGTTCTAATAATAAAGTTACACCTTTACATGTGGGGAATGTTGAAATGGGGTGTGAGCACTCAGTTGCATGGTGCATTGATGAGCGCTCAGTTAAACTTTTTCTGCTGTTCTCTTGTTAATGTTTTATACATTTTCTGGAGGAATAAAACATAGATTTGAAAGCATGAAAAGGACTTATAGAGTTGTCTTTTGGTATTCATTTGGAGTGGTAGTTCATAGAGGAGATAGAGGGAGGTTTCTTTTTTCATCATCCAGGGTCCCAATAATCTGAAATAAGGTTAGGTCATCCTAGAAAAAGTAGTGGGCAGTTTCTTTGTAGGGAATCCAGAGGCCTGAAAAGGTGAGTGACGTCGCTATTTTATGCCTAAAAGACTGTGAATGGACAAATTTTCATGGTGTAAAATGTTTTATGGGAAAACAGATATGGACCGTACATGCTGTACAATATTTATAATTGTGTAGCATGCATCCAATATGCCTTTGCTTAGTTCATGTTTGAAACAAAAATAAATTGGGGTTCAGGAATGGATATGGATGATTTATGCACATTTAACTCTCTTTTGGCACTTTTAGGGAAGTGTAGTTTTAAAATTTATTAAAAAGGTGCATTTGAGGTTAAAGTATAGCATTGAAAAGCGCTCTTGCTGTCTTTTTGCCTTGCTTTCCAGTTGCTAGAATCTATTCCATTTCATGTGTAACAGTGTTTAGGAATTTGATCTCTTTTTCAGAAAATTCAAGCTGTGTCTCTTTGCGAATCTTCAAGTCCAATTCCCTTTTTCTTTTGTTTCTCTCTATCATTTTTTAACTTGTTTTCTACATCCAAGGAGAAATTGATATATTTTGCCAAGGTTGATCTTATGGCTTGTTTTTGGTATATTGGTGAACAGTGGTTGAGTTTAAAAGTATGCTTAAGGGTTTATTTTTGGAAATTTGTGATGAATTAATGCAGTAAAATGTCATGTGTTGTTAAATATGTTTGATCTAACTTCCTACAAAAAGTGTTTTTCATGTAACTCCTATATGGCATTAATTGATGCATGCCTTACTGGGAACTGGTTTATATCTCCTTATGTTTCATCTTGTTGTATATATTCATTTAATATATGCATTTCTATTTTTTTCTATCTATTTTTTAGGATGCTAGTGTATCTTATGATCTATGACACAGTACATGATCTGAAGAAATAGGAAAACGATTTACAATATAATTCACATGGGAAAAGTTTGATTGTTATCATGATCATTATCATTATTATTGTTGCTATTTCTATTTGTTATTTAACATAAACTTCAGATCAGATTCTATAGAGAAATTTCTTCATTTTATATTCTTGTGGCAATCACTTTTGATTGTGCACATGGTAATTATAATTGAACACTGATCACACTTTTTAATCTCCTCTTTTGCAGCTATGAATATCTTACACAACGACAGTCATCTCCTTACGATCTTCAACCGAAGAAGTTGGCAGATATTGTTAGACGCTTAGACGATGTTTTATTCAGGAGTGCTGCCACAAAGGTTTTTATACTCATTTTTTGTTTTGTTTTTGGGCAAAGGTTCTTTATGCTCATATTTTGTTCCTTATTTAAGCTTTTAAGCAAGCTTGTGACAATATCTTGAGTGTTATCTCTTATTGATTGAAGTCCCAAAGCCATTCAATTAAAGGAAGCATAGAGCAATTAGCTGCTGGGCCCTCTGTTATCGTTTTGGGCTCTTTTTAGTTGTATGATAGCATAGAGGCCTGATGTGGATCTGTTAGAATCCTTGGATTGTTGTTTGGTGTTTTTAAGTTTTAATAATGCTACAGTTAACTGTTCATTTTGTTTATGACTTGTTCACTTTTTATCTTCAGGAGGACTATGCTAATCTGGATACCTTGGAGAGCCGTTTACATGGTTCGATTAAAAGCTTGTCTCTGAGTAGTCACAACCAACAATTTCCACAAGCAGTTAATTCTTCCTCTGCTGTTAGTACAATGATACCAACACCTGGTATGTCACACAGCGGGAGCTCAAATTTAATGGTTACATCTTCTGTAGATACTTCCATGATTGCTGCTAGTGCATGTAATAGCATAGCACCTACAACTGTCAACACTGGGAGCCTGTTGCCAGCTGGCGGTGGGTCCTCAGTTGGCATACACAGCAGTTCATTCAATTCATCTGATGGTAATTTCTAACTCTACTGATTAATGTAATGTTAATAGCTTTTTTTCCTTCACACCACTGTAACAGAATCTACTTTTGCAGGATCCCTGTGTAATGGATATCAGCAATCAACATCCAGTTTTTCCATTGGCTCTGGTGGAAACAGCATGATGTCTTCAATGAGTGGGCAAAGAATCACAAGCCAAATGATTCCTACGCCTGGATTTAATAGTAATAATAATCAGTCTTACATGAATTCAGAATCTTCCAATAATGGGGGTGGGTTTTCGAGTGTTGAATCCACAATGGTATCACAACCTCAACAACAAAAGCAGCATGTTGGTGGTCAAAACATCCGTATATTGCACAACCTTGGCAGTCAAAGGGGTAGTGGAATTAGGTCCGGTTTGCAGCAGAAAACTTATGGTTTTTCAAATGGGGCTTTAAATGGTGGGTTTATTGGGAACAATATGCAACTGGTGAATGGACCCAGCACTTCTGATGGCTATCTGTCTGGCACACTGTATGGTGATTCATCCAAACCTTTACAGCAGCAGTTTGATCAACATCAGCGACCCCTTATTCAGGGTAATCACTGTTTTTGTGTGTGTGTGTGTTCACATGTGATGTAACAGTTTTCTCACAGAAAATAGTTCATTTGGCAGGTGATGGATATGGGATGAACGCTGCTGATCCTTCTGGGTCTGCAAACTTCTATAATACTGTAACATCAGCTGGATCAATGATGAATACTCAAAATTTGAATCCAGTTAGCTTGCAGTCGATGTCCAAAACCAACTCCACTTTGATACCCAATCAGTCGAATTTGCACAATGCACAACAGGCTGTGCATATGAAGCCTCAATCGGTCAGTCAATCAGAAAAGGTGAACTTCCAATCTCCACTCTCATCGAGGGAAAACCTCTTACAATCTCATCAACAGCAACAATTTCAGCAACAACCTCATCAGTTTCAACAACAGTTTGTTCCACATCAACGTCAACAGAAGCCACCAAGTCAGCAGCACCAGATTTTGATAAAGAATGATGCTTTTGGTCAGCCTCAGCTGACATCTGATCTAAGCAGTCAAGTAAAGGCTGAGCTTGGAGGGGAACACCATAACGAAATTCTGAATTCACAAGTTTCTGACCAGTTTCAACTTTCTGAGTTGCAGAATCAATTCCAGCAGAACTCTTCTGATGACCATTCTAGAGGTGCTCAGTTGCACTCTCTACCATCTGGAACGCAGGAAATGTGTTCATCAGTGTCTCAAAATTCACAACAAATTCAACAGTTGTTACATCCACAGCAGTTGATTGCGGAGTCTCAAAATGATTTTAGCTGCCTATCTATTGGAGAACAATCAGAATCAGTTCTGCATGGTCAATGGCATCCTCAATCACAAGGCAGGCCTCAAATATCAGGCAACTTGTCGCATGATCAGCATGTCCAAGAAGAGTTCCGTCAGCGAATAACCAGGCACGATGAAGCCCAGCGCAATAATTTGTCTTCAGAGGGATCTATCATTGGTAAAACTGTTACTCCCCGAAGCACAGGGGAGTCTCAATTAAGTGCTGCTGCCTGTAAATCGGCAAACAGTAACCGGGAACGGCAGTTTAAGAATCAACAGAGGTGGCTTTTGTTCTTGCGACATGCTCGTCGTTGTGCAGCCCCAGAAGGAAAATGTCAAGATGTTAATTGCATTACTGTTCAAAAGTTGTGGAGGCATATGGACAGATGTAATCTGCCACAATGTTCATTTCCCCGTTGCCAGCATACCAGGGTATTGCTTCATCACCACAAACATTGCAGGGACCCAGGATGTCCTGTTTGTATTCCTGTCAAGAATTATTTGGACTTACAACTGAGAGCACGCACTCGTCCAGGTTCTGATTCTGGCTTGCCAACTCCTATAGATGGATCCTGTAAATCCCATGATACTGTAGAGACAGCTAGATTGACTTCAAAGGCTTCTTCAGTTGTTGAAACCTCTGAAGATCTGCAGCCTTCATCAAAACGCATGAAAACAGAGCAGCCCTCCCAATCTCTTCTTCCTGAAAGTGAAAGTTCTGCAGTATTGGTTCCTGTAATTACTGAATCTCATGTTCCACAGGATGTACAACGCCAAGAATACCGACATGGTGATGTTAGTATGCCAATTAAATCTGAGTTTACAGAAGTGAAGATGGAAGTTCCTGTGAACTCTGGGCAGGGAAGTCCTAAGATTAGTGAACTAAAGAAGGATAATTTGGATGATATCTACAACCAAAGGCCTGATAGTGAACCTATTATATATGATGAGTCTGCTGGTTTTGCTAAGGAAGAAAATGTTAAACTTGAGAAAGAGAATGATCAGGCTAGGCAGGAAAATGTGACACAGCCTTCTGAAAGTATTGGAACCAAATCTGGGAAGCCAAAAATAAAGGGGGTTTCATTGACTGAACTGTTCACGCCAGAGCAAATCAGGGCCCATATTACAGGTCTCAGGCAGTGGGTTGGACAGGTCAGTCTATGGATCTGTTTATATTGCAATTCTTTTGAGTTCATTAGTTGTATTATTGTGGATGAATGGACTAAATGGTATATTCACTACATTTTAAAGTGCGTTTTGAAAGCAAATACTATTATTGATGTGATTTAGGAATGACATGTGAGAGTTGCTATTTATGAGAAGATAGGATATATGAGTTATTCTAGAAATTAGAAGAGCTATTTTTGAGATGTCACATTCTACTTTTATATTTTGACTCTTAACTATTTTGCTTAATCACATAGAAAATTGTCCTTCTTTTCTTTTAAGAACTTAATAAACCTTGAAATAGTGTAGCATTCCATGATCGGTTTCTATTATTGGTAATTTGAAGTGCGTAAATAAGTTGTCAGGAAGAATTTAAAAGTGGTTGTTCAACTCACCCTCTCTTGACATTGCTGCCAATCTTTGTTAGTTGTTCCATCAGGTAAACCAAAATTTTAATGTATTGTCCTCAATTGATTTTTTCTTTATGCAGCTTCTTTTGTTGGTCTAGGGTGCGTCGCATCCTTTTTTGGTGTCTTTTCATGTCATGTTTATCCTGTTCAGAGCCTTCATGGAAATTAAATAATTTTTTTTATTGCTTTTCTACCTTTCTACAATTTTCTCTTTTGTGGAATTACAGGGTCTAAATTTTTATTTTTTTTCCTATCCCTTAGTTAGCTTGTATAGGAAAATATCTTTTGCCTGTATTTTGTGCCTGTGAAGGTATTATGGAATGTATGGTTGGCTTTTCTTACTTTTTATAGCTTTCTTTTTTCTACATTTACATTTTTTTTTAAAAATCCTCTCATTTATAATCCTTTTGCCAGCTCCATTAGCACAATTTGTTGGGAATTGGTGTTTGAACTTGATTGTCAGTTTTCTTAGAAAATTCCTTCAAATAGGTCAATCGAAAAGTTGTTGGCTGTGGTGATTCAGTTTCTTACAGGATTTCTTTTCCTTCTGTTCTTTAATGCCACCTTCATCTTCAGTATCGCGCAAGTCCATCAGTACATAGTGATTTTTGGAGGTGATTGATATTGTTAGGATGTTCATATTGTGTCTTGTCCTGCCCCTGAGGCCTAGCTCAGGTAGCAAGAGGTTGGGGTGGGGATGAGAAAGTTCCTGGTCCATAAAAAGGAAAAAGGGAAAAAAAAATTATGTATTGTCCTGTCGAGGGTATTAAATCTTGTGGCTGTTGAGAATGATTTTTCTGTTTTGTTTTTATTTTTATTTTTTATGTACTTTGTCTAGGTTTGGTGGTGATTTTTTTTCCTCTTCCCTTTTTCTAGAGCAAGGCCAAGGCAGAAAAGAATCAAGCAATGGAGCGTTCGATGAGTGAGAACTCTTGTCAGCTGTGTGCAGTTGAGAAGCTTACTTTTGAACCTCCACCTATATATTGCTCACCATGTGGTGCTCGTATTAAGAGAAATGCAATGTATTATACCATGGGAACTGGTGATACGCGACATTATTTCTGTATACCATGCTATAATGAAGCCCGAGGAGACAGTGTCGTGGTTGATGGGACTTCTCTTCCCAAAGCAAGGCTGGAGAAGAAGAAAAATGATGAGGAGACTGAAGAATGGGTATGTTTTATTCATTTCTTTTAGTATCTGTCATTATGTTGGATTATTGTCTGAGCAATCGCTCTTATGTTTGAACATTTGCTTCTATTTTGCAGTGGGTTCAATGTGACAAATGTGAAGCTTGGCAACATCAAATTTGTGCCTTGTTCAATGGTCGGAGGAATGATGGTGGGCAGGCTGAATATACTTGCCCTAATTGCTATATAACAGAGATTGAGAGAGGAGAGCGTAAACCATTACCTCAGAGTGCTGTTCTTGGGGCTAAAGATTTGCCAAGGACAATTCTTAGTGACCACATAGAACAGCGGTTATTTAAAAGACTCAAGCAGGAAAGGCAAGAGAGGGCAAGGCTTCAAGGGAAAGGTTTTGATGAGGTACTTATTAAAAAAAAAAGAAAAAGGTTTTGATGAGGTATTTTATTGCTGTTTTGTAGGATGATGGCTTAATATTTGCTGTGAATCTTGATAGCAGTAAGATTTTCTCTGCAGTGGTTCAATTCACCTGCTATCCATTATTGATGACTTCTTCAAAAGTTAACCTAACCTCATTAGATATTCAAGAAGCTAAAGTATGCTTAGATGGATGGTTTCAAAAATGATTTTAATCATGGCTGCTACACTGAAAAAATGTTATCCATAGTTGTAAGATGAACAACTCACTTACCCTTTTAGGAATTAAGGGCTGTTTTGATTCAGGAATTGACTGCATCATTGGGATCTTAAGTATCCATCCAACTATGTTTTAGGGTCAGGTTGAGTTCTCTTAAATATGTCAGCTTCTTTTGATGATTATAAATTGATAACGTCCTGCATATGCGTCTACATCAAAAAGGAAAGAAGAGATGGAAATTAAAGATTAAAATGAAAATGGCCATGCCTCAATTCCAGGATATCAATAACAAAATTCCATAAAGTTAGTTTCAAGCTATAGAGGATTTCTCCAAACACAAAGAGAATTTAAGGTGTCACCCTCTGCATGAGCTTCCTTTGTGTCAACCCATAGCTCTGAAACAATTTTATTTTATTTTATTTTATTTTTATATTTCTTCCTGGGGTCTGGAGCAAAATTTTATGGCTAAAGGTAATAAGTTCCCATTGAGTCTTTCAAACAGCAAGTACATCGAAATCACCTCCCATTACGCTCAACTCTTCTGTAAAATCCCTCTCATCCTTCCTGACATTGGCCCATAAAACCTGCTGAAGACCCACAGAAAGCCATCTTCCAGCATCTTAGATCTGGAAGGATAGAATAATCCCAATCTTTCTCTCGCTCCTAGAAGGTCTAGGATCTCCCTATCCCAAAACCCTGAACAGTAAAACATCTTGAATGGATACAGTGCCTTCCAATCCTTCACATCACTGCCCTTTAACCCAAATCATGCAATCCCTTTATGTTCCAAGAAAAGTGGTGGTACTTAATGAAAACATGATGATATATCCCCACCCCCCCTTACCCCATCTTTTCATTTCTCCCCCATATGCCAATAATTAATGGACGATGCTTACTTCCTCGACTATCTATCCTTCCTTGAACTGGGCCCCACCCTCCCTTTAGTGGAGCTTTCCCATACTATGCTCCTACCTCTTCTTTCAATGGCTTAAAACAAGCTTATAGCTTCCTCATGCCCTGAAGAGAAATCTCCAACCAGTATTTAATCCTTGAATCTTGCTGAGAACTGAATAGTGGCCAGTTTAGGAGACCGCTTCAATATAAATGGTCAAAAATCCAATTTAAATTTTCAAGGTGATGCTATGTTTCTGAACTAGTTGTCAAGGGAATGTGACATAGTCATTAACTTGAGCTTTTGCTATTTACTTGGAATATTTGTTTACTTAGATATGTAGAGATGATTGTTTTCTCAGTTAATTTCTGCATGGTATAACTGTTGATTACTCATCCTCCATCCACATGTATTGTTGCATGTCGCATGCAGTAATGTGGGTAAAATTCTACTGTCATGGATTCTTGTGAAATTTTTTTACCTAGAATGTGCAAATCAGAATTCTAAGTGTGCCAATTTTCTCCCTTTTACATTGTTTTGCCAGGTTGCTGGAGCTGAAGCACTTGTGATTAGAGTTGTCTCATCAGTTGACAAAAAGTTGGAAGTGAAGCAGCGGTTCCTTGAAATTTTTCAAGAAGAGAATTACCCAACGGAATTCCCTTATAAATCTAAGGTATGCAGGATGTATATTAAGTTGATGTTTTTTCATATAGTTGACAAAGACTTAAATTATGAACTGAAGATTGTCTTTTTCGTTTCCAGGTAATTTTGTTGTTTCAGAAGATTGAAGGAGTAGAAGTATGCTTATTTGGGATGTATGTTCAAGAATTTGGATCAGAATGTCTATTCCCAAATCAACGTCGTGTTTATCTCTCATATCTGGATTCTGTGAAGTACTTCAGGCCTGAGATTAAATCAGTGACTGGGGAGGCTCTCCGTACATTTGTTTACCATGAAATTCTGGTGAGTTTTAGTATTACGCCAATCTTTTATTTATTCTTGATGAGCAATTCTTATGGTTTGGAATCTTTTTATATTGGGCTATTGGCTTATATATCCGATTCTCTTTCCAGATTGGATATCTCGAATACTGTAAGAAGCGGGGTTTCACAAGTTGCTATATATGGGCTTGTCCTCCTTTGAAGGGTGAAGACTATATATTGTATTGCCATCCTGAAATTCAGAAAACACCAAAATCTGATAAACTCAGAGAATGGTGAGAGTAGTTATCGTTAGAAAATAGAAGTTTGAATCATTTTACTAGTTTCAATTTCCTGAAATAAGTTTTTATTCCTCCCTAATCCTTCTGGTTGGTGTGCACAAAATTTTCTATTTCAGGTATTTATCAATGTTAAGAAAAGCTGCCAAGGAAAATATTGTGGTCGACCTTACTAATTTATATGACCATTTCTTTGTATCTACTGGTGAATGTAAGTCTAAGGTAACTGCAGCTAGGCTTCCGTATTTCGATGGTGATTACTGGCCTGGTGCTGCGGAGGATATGATCTATCAGCTTCAACAAGAAGAAGATGGCAGAAAACTACATAAGAAAGGAACTACCAAAAAGACTATAACAAAAAGGGCTCTAAAGGCATCCGGTCAATCTGATCTTTCTGGCAATGCTTCAAAGGATTTACTACTAATGCATAAAGTAATCATAAAATTTCAGACCTTCCAGCTTATGAATTTTTCTTTCTCCAAATAATTTTGCATATTCAATGCATAAGTGCATAACATGTGGTCCAATTTTTGCTAATTTTTGAGTTATTATTAGATTATAATCAGTAGATTGTAGGGTTTCAAACGTCTTCACTGATATTATATTTTCTCCTGACACTTTTGAACAAATGAAAGTCAATTTCTGTTTGTTCTTATGAAGCTATCTATTCTTCTCCAGCTTGGTGAAACCATAAGCCCAATGAAGGAAGATTTTATAATGGTTCACTTGCAACATGCATGTACTCATTGTTGTCATCTGATGGTATCTGGAAACCGTTGGGTTTGCCACCAGTGCAAGAATTTTCAGCTTTGTGATAAGTACGTATTATGCAGCCTTTACCCATGTTGTTTTAAAGAGCTGTTCAATTTTCTTTGTTTTAAGTAAATAAGAAATAGAAATATATAAATGATACCTAGTGGAAAGGGTACAACCCGGTAAGCAGAAGGTATAGAAGGAGTCCCAAAGCAAAAGGAAATATAAGAGTCTCTAGACAGAAAAGAAAAAAAGACAAAAACAGAGACTTGAGGGAAAACACTTTCAGAACCTGCTCTAAACATTCCACATCATAAAAAATTCTTCAACTCTGCTCTTTCAAGAGGCTCTAAAACAATCAAAATGGGTCAATCCTTTTTTTATCAGAAACAACATCAAAACGGGTCAATTCTATGCAGTGACTTTCCATCCTAGCCTTTGAAACTACCATACCAACTAGTCTATACATTGCTTAACTGAGTCAGAACCCATGTTACACCAAAGATGTCAAACAAAAAGGATGACAACCTATGCTCACACACCTGTGATGAAGTCAGTAACCTCCAATTTTGGTTTTCTCAGTTATCCCTTTGGGGTTTCTTATATCCTTGCAGGTGTTATGAAGCAGAGCAAAAACTTGAAGAGAGAGAGAGACATCCTGTCAATCACAGGGACAAACATCTACTCCATCCAGTAAGTTCTATAATCCATTAGTTAATATAGTTAATTTTTGTTATGTTTTGGTCAACTATTTGAAGGTTACATCAATGCTTATTTGCAATATTCTGATCAGAAAATTGAGCTTGCTAAACCCTGCAGGTTGAAATCAACGACGTACCTTCAGATACTAAGGATAAGGATGAGATTCTGGAGAGTGAATTCTTTGACACCAGACAGGCATTTCTGAGTCTTTGTCAAGGAAATCATTATCAATATGATACCCTACGCCGGGCTAAACATTCCTCTATGATGGTCCTTTACCATCTTCACAATCCAACTGCACCTGCTTTTGTGACTACATGTAATATATGTCACCTTGACATTGAAGCTGGTCAAGGTTGGCGTTGTGAGGTTTGCCCCGATTATGATGTGTGCAACGCATGTTATCAAAAGGATGGGGGTATTGACCATCCACATAAATTGACCAATCATCCGTCCATGGCCGATCGTGATGCACAGAATAAAGAAGCAAGGCAGCTACGAGTTTTACAGGTACTGCATGTTGTTCCTTTGTGATTAAAGAGTCTTCATAATTCTTTGGAGCCATAATCATTTTCTTCAAGTTGCCTATCAAAAAAGAAAAAGAAAATCATTTTCCTCAAGTCATTTTTGCTATATGATATGCTTCTCGTGGTGCAGTTTATTGCACATCTTGTTAGCATACCTCTGCTTAAAGTTGAAGTATTGACAATGAGCAACAAAGGATTATTGAGTTTTCTAACTTATTGTTGTACCTCTGCTTATTGTTATTCCCATGGATATCTTGTTTTCTAACTTCAAAACAAAGGATTAAGTAGAAAATAAGGAAATTAAGGAAAAATTATTGAAAAAGAGACATTTTGATGATGTTTAATAGATGTTAACTTAAAGTTGGTGACACGTGTTTCTTTGACCTTTGATAATTTATTGAGTTTGACGGTGCAAATCCCTCAGAAATCTCGTGGCTGTAAATTCATAAAAAGCTTAATTAGCTGTTGATTATCTATTTATAGGTTTGGATCATATCAAATTAATGAAAGAAGTTAAGAAGACATTTCTTGTAGGATAATGGTTATTCATCTCCTTGAAATTATTGCCACCCTTAATGTTAAGTACAGACCAATATGATTTTTCCAACTCTAAATATGTTTCTTAACTAGTGAGATGTTAACTAGAGTAAGGCAAATAAATTGAAGTTCAGAAGTTGCATTAAAACCTTCCTAAATTTAGATAGTGGTGCGCAAGGTACCTTCTTTTTTAAATGTATAAAGGGTGCCAGGTTTTGGGGTTTTCCCCTAATGAGTGCTTCACATCTTCACTACTTGAGGCATGAGCCATAGGTGAAATCAAGGCTCTACCCTGTGGCCTGAAAGTGTTTTCTGGATGTAGTTTCTGTTGGTGCTTATGCATGTAGTTTTGTTGATATGTGTAGCACTCATGTGGATCATGTTATGGCAAAGCGTGAATATTGGGTATTGTGTTTAGCATGGCCTTTAGTGGGACATGTAACCAAACGTTGTGGAAATGGGAACACTTTCATATATGCTCTAGGTCTATTATGTTTCTTTGTTGCTTGGAGATTTTAATATGTTGGAAACCTTATGTTATACCTGATTTTGGCCTAAACTATGGAAGGAAAAAATGGATAATTAGATTGGACAGCTTCAAGTTTTATCATATTGGAGCCCTCGTGCTATGGCTTAGGATAAACCTCTCTTCTTTGTTTTTCTCTTTTTCATTTTTGAAGTGACTCGTGAAATTCATTAGTGGATTCTTTCATTTTGCTTCAATGTTTTCCTTTGATTCAGTGCTGATGATTGAAAATCTCTGATGCATTGTGTTCTACTTTGATTGTGGAATTACATATATGGTTCTTGGTCCCAGGAAATTGCCTTCTTGTGGTATTCCTCCATGTTATGATGTGAATGTCTTATTTCTTTTCTGCATTTTCCAGGTTGTCTTGTTTAGTGCACAATTACCATAATTTATTAACTTATTGGTGGTACAACTATGTATTCTGGACGGCTTCTGTTACATGTAAACTTGGAGATATGTAATGTGGCCTTGTTAGTTGCAATATTACATGCTGATGCAGAATTATAAGAAATCTTGTATCTGTGGGTTTTGGGCCCTAAATAGTAGGACATACACCTGCACGAGATACAATAATTCATCTGAGTCAGTGAAAGGAAACGTATGACTGTTGCTTAGAATGAAAAGATGATCACTTGATTTTGAGATGAGTGAGGATAAGGATGCCATTAATTAATATAGAAATGATTTCTCTTTGATTCAACAATTTAAATAGATTTTTTTTTTTTTTTTTACATAAGACACTGCATGTCTTAAATTACAACTTGTTGAATAGTTTTCCAATTAATTTCCGTCACTTCAATCCCCTCCTGTGCAGTCCTCAGAGAGAAATGAACATGGGGGATCTTGCTCTGTGCATGCATTATTGGAATATTATCATCTTTCTACAAAGGCCTGACATTATTTGGTTATTTGACACTGCAGCTAAGAAAAATGCTTGATCTACTGGTGCATGCATCTCAATGCCGTTCTCCACATTGTCAATATCCAAACTGTCGCAAAGTGAAGGGCCTTTTCCGCCATGGGATACAATGCAAAACACGGGCGTCTGGTGGTTGTCTTCTCTGCAAGAAAATGTGGTATCTCCTTCAACTTCATGCTCGAGCTTGCAAGGAATCTGAATGCCATGTACCACGTTGCAGGTTTGTAGTTGTCAACTTGTGGTCAATGCCATCTTAAATATTGTCTATGAATATCACATATAAATCTTATACTTTATCTTAACTCATTCAGAGATCTGAAGGAGCATTTGAGGAGGCTGCAGCAGCAGTCTGATTCTAGGCGAAGAGCTGCTGTGATGGAGATGATGAGACAGAGAGCTGCAGAGGTTGCTGGTAATGCTGGATGACCAATTTGTACATAAAAAAATGGACGTCTTGGAGAAAAGCTTCCAGATAGATAGAGAGAGAGGGTGGTAGGTTATAGTTTTGTGCTACTCTGCTAAGGGACTGTTCGGAACCAGGTTGCGAGGACAAAAGTGGCAGGTCTACAACCATCTGGGGCTGAAGCAAGTGAAGTATAGCAGATTGGTTAATAATCACTGGGTAGGGAACAATTCTTTCATTCATATCTCCAATGCAATATCAGAATTCTCCCCAAGAAAGGAAAACAGAAGGAAAAAAAGAAAAGAAGAAAAAAAGTTTGAGTTAATAGAGCAGAGCAGAGCAGAGCAGAAGGTGAGAGGTGCCCTCTTGTTCCACAGTTGCTAACCAATGCCCTCTTTGGAGTAGAAGTACTGATAGTGTTGTGTCTGTCTGTGGCTCCCCCATTCTGTGATTCTTTCATTTTATCCTCTTGTATTCCAACCAAGATGTGTCCATCCCATCCTAGGTTGGGACTGTACTATAATTGTTCTAATCTGTCTAAAAATGTTTGCTTACAAAGGAATTTGGGAGGGAGCTTAGTCTCAGTCTCAGGTTGTTCTCCTCTTTCTTTACTTTTGTCCTTTTTGGGGTTTTGTTTTTATTTTTATTTTATTTTCCTCCCTTAATGTTGACCCCCTTTTTTGGTTTTTCCTTTGTAGAATTGCCCTTTTTTATTTGAAGAAGGAAAAAATAAGTAGCATGATCTAAAAACTGCATCCATTCATTTCTCTTTCATGCCATTGCCATCTTAATATCTCTTATAGGATTACATTATTCTTTTATGATATTTAGAGCTTATTAGAATTTACAAATGGTAGTTACGGATGACCTCTTGCTAATCAAATTCAAATAAAATTATATTTTGAAATAAAATTTTGTGTCGGAGTTCGTTTTTCCGATTTATTCGTCCAAAAAAATTAATTATTTTTAAAAATCGAAATTTAAAAAAACTAGAAAAAATTTCTTCCGCTTTTATTAAAACAAATTTAAAAAAACAAAAAACAAAGCATAACCCTTGTGTGAATGTAGAAGAAAGGACGTGGCACGTCAGCTGGCTGTAGTCTGTAGCTGGTGGCACATTAGAATTTGTGGCTGGAAATCTAAAGTCGGAGCTCCGCCAAACTCTAGCCAATCAATCAACCATTCCTCGTCTTTTTCTAATTTATCTCTTGGAAAAATGTTAGGGATGAAATTATCCAATTACGAGTTGTGGCATGGAATTTCTATGTACATATGGTTGCTTAATGGAGTAGTTGAAGGAGTTGATGGTACCTGCAACTCTCCAACAACATGACCATGGCTGCAACCTCTGCCACCACAACCGCCGCGGTCCTCAGTAATACCAATGCCCACCACCACCAGAAATGGATGAGATGTTCGGATGTGGGAATGGTTTCCCTCCCGAACTCCAATTGGGAGCCATTTGCTACTCGATGGCGCCCTCACACCCGCTCTCCCTTGCTTGTCCCTAGGGCTGCTTCCGCCGAGACCGCTGGCAAGGACAATAAGCGGAAGAAGAAGAAACGCCCCGACGAAGAAGAAGATGATGATGGTGGAAAGGACAAACAAGAACAAGAACAAGAACAAGAACAGCAACTGCAGCAGGCTTCTGTTTCTATGATAAGCTTAGACGACGTGAATCCGGTTGGTTTAGGACGGAAATCGCGCCAGATATTCGATGAGGTGTGGCGGAAGTTCTCTGGATTGGGGCAGATATCGAGGACCACTCGCACCGATGAGGAGACTCTGCTCATAAGGGAGGGTGGTCCCATGTGTGAGTTCGCCATCCCTGGTGCTCAGAACACCACTGTCCTTGTCGTTGGTGCCACCAGCCGTATCGGCCGCATCGTTGTCCGCAAGCTCATGCTCAGAGGTTACACTGTCAAGGTCTTGAAGCCGCTTCTCTGTATCAAAATCCCCTTATTTCCAACTCTTAACCCTGAATTTAGCCTAGCTTCACTTTTGATTGATTCTGCATTCAGGCTTTAGTGAGGAAGGCGGATCAAGAAGTGGTGGACATGCTTCCAAGGTCAGTAGAGATCGCGATCGGGGATGTAGGTGATCCGGACGCTGTCAAGGCTGCTGTTGAAGGTTGCAACAAAATAATATATTGTGCCACTGCCCGCTCTGCCATCACCGGGGATCTCAACAGAGTTGATTATCAAGGAGTTTACAATGCCACCAAAGCATTTCAGGTTTGTCACTCTTCTTTAGCTCTCTCTTCCACCCACCTTTCCAATTTGAGAGAGTCCATTCTGTTTTTCCTGGGATTTGAATGAATTCATCTGCCTACATGTTTTTTCTTCAGACTTTGAGAAATTAAACATTTTTCAAATAAAGCAATATCTATTATATAATGATCATTATGGTGATGTCGCTGCTTTGCATTCCCAAGATTTTCAAAGTCCACGCAACACATAGACTCCATGAGGGGTTCTACTGCTTCTTTAGGATATTGCTCGCCAAAACTGAGGTCTACCACAAATTTGCAGGACTACAACAATAAACTAGCACAGCTCCGGGCAGGAAAAAGTAGCAAAAGCAAGCTGCTGCTTGCAAAGTTCAAATCAGTAGATTCATTGAATGGGTGGGAAATTCGACAAGGAACCTACTTCCAGGATGTGATTGCTGCTAAGTATGATGGAGGAATGGATGCTAAATTTGAATTCATGGAGACTGGAGATGCTGTTTTCTCAGGTAAAACTACTGGACATCAGCTCAACTATAGCACATGCACTTTTTGTGGCATTTACGTCATCGCCATCTCCTTACTTCCATCAAATTCCTCAGAAATGTATGCATTTATGCACAAGATTTGGCTGTATCTATGGGGGATGAAAGAGGGAAAACGACTTAAAAAAATCTTAATAATTTGTTCCAGTTATGCAACTGTAACACGGGAAAGTTCTAAAAGTCTAAGCTCTGTTTTTTGTTGTATAATACAGGGTATGTTTTCACCAGAGGAGGGTACGTGGAGCTGTCAAAAAAGCTTTCACTTCCTCTTGGGCGCACTCTTGACAGGTATATAATACTTGCATTATCTCTGAGCTCTTGTTCTTGCTAGAGCCAGCTACTATTAAGGCGTTTTATTTTCTTATCCATTTTTTGAGCTGCAAATCTCGTCATGGCTTCCATAATCAAAATCATTTTGGTCAGATATGAAGGTCTAGTTCTATCTGTTGGTGGGAATGGAAGATCTTATATTTTAATTCTTGAAGCTGGTCCATCAGCAGATACAACGCAAAGCAAAATGTATTTTGCAAGGATTAGCACAAAAGTGGGATTTTGTAGGGTAAGTATTCTCTTTCCCTTATATAGAAAACTTGTGGTTCAACCAAAGACCCTATCATGCTTTTAGATTTTTGCTTAGCTGCATTTGAATATAATCTTCATATTTTCTCCTATTGTATTTTGCAGGTCAGAGTACCATTTTCTTCCTTCCGCCCTGTGAAACCAGATGATCCACCATTAGATCCATTCCTTGTACATACTTTGACTATACGCTTTGAACCAAGAAGACAGGTTTGTTTGTTACTTTGACTTATTTTACATATACAATTGGTCAATGTTTCCTAGCCCTTCTTTCTCTAGTTCCATAACCAATTAAAGTCATGTGGCTTTTCTACTCACTCACACTACCATGCACTCAATATTTGGATGATTGTTGGTGATATATGATAAAAGATGAGGACCCATACTTGGCTAAGAGGGTCTATATAGTGGATAAGTAACAAGAATGTATAACAGTCTTGTTTAACTATTTGGTTCTGATGACACTGATCTGTCCTCACCATTTTGCTCTACCTAGAGACACCTTTTATAGAATCATAGGCAAATATTTTTTTTCCACAATCATTATTTAATCTCAGTTTGATATTTCCCATGTCATACACAATCAATATGAGCTGATGATTATTCCTTCCAATTGGCATATATTGTGAAGTATTACTCCTTGTTGAATTTTATCAAACCATTTCAACTAATTTTCAATCATCTTGTTCTTGTGCTCCTCCATTTGACTTCTAGCTTCTTAGGAATGCATTAGTCTCTGTTTATCCTTTTCTTTTTGTGTAAGAAACTATTCTTGCAGTAGTATTAAAAATGGAAAGATCTACAAAAGAAGGATGAGAAATCCTTCAGAACAAAAAATGTAAATGAATCTATAAAAGGGAAAAAACTCCCCAAAGAAACCACCTAGGCTTCCCAATCCCAAGGAATCCACTAAAATCACAGAGAACATGGCATCTCTATCAAAGTCAAGGGAAGTGGTTCCTTTTTTAGCCAGCTTATCAGCTTTCTTATTTGCTGCTCTAGACTTTTACAATAAAGAGTTATTCTAGTGAGATACACAGTCTTCAACACCCAATGACCATATCTCCATGACCATCTCTGACCATTAGCCACCCAGGAGTCCATCTCTCTTTGAGAAAGCTTGGATAATCCTGCCCCTGTATTTTTGTATGGATCCCCCTTTGTCACATCATCAAACTTAGATAGCTTTCCATACTACCCTCTCCTATCAATCATATATTGTAATGCTACACCATAGTAGGCTAATGATCTCCATCACTGGTATCTCTAGTCACACAGAAGTCAGTTAATGAATTCCTTCTCAAATGTATTCCTCTGAACGTGACTTACTTGGCAATAGTGAAAACCCTAGGATAAACAGGTGCCAGAATTCACCACAGGTTTAGACCTTGCTGGAGGAGACTGAAATCACCGTTTCATCTCATGTAGATGAAAGAACACAGCCTCAGAGTTGTTGGGGTATTTCACATTTTCAGGCGCAGACCTGCCTATCACCTTGGGAAACTAGTTGCCAATTATGAGAACGATGCCTTATTCTAAGAATATACAGAATTTTCATTTCTACATCCAACTGACACTGTCTATAACTGTCTTTTGGAATTGTTTTTCCCTTGAAAAATAACTAAATTCATTGTGGAAGTATCTTCATATAGGATTGAAGACATGTCATGTAGGTTGAAATAGAGAAAACACAAAGTGAAGAAATTAATACAAAGCATGACTGACAAACTAATTTGTAAAAAATTTCACATGTTAGTACATTAGTTTTACATTTAATTTCACTTATACTATCAATATTGAGGACACATTTCCCTTATAGATTTCACAACACTATCAATGTTCAGGACACAATCATTGTATAGGTCTAACACTCCTATTGTGTGATGTATTGGAAAAAGTTCATGACATTATACATGTAATAGGCTTCTTTTAATTGTTTAGACATATTTTAAAGCCGTGGGGGTGTGTGAGATTGTGATACCTCACATTTATTAGGAGAAGTTCTTGATACTATATATGTATTGGGCTCCTCTTAACTCTATAGACAAGTTTTAAAGTTGTGAGGGTCTATTGAGCCTAGAGTGCACAATATCAACATGGAGGGAGGGGGTTGTTACACGTTGAATATTCCATTTTCTGTGTCTATCATTATTGGGTTATGAAGATTATTTATAGACGACTCTAACTGAGTTAAAGTTGGCTCTACACTAGTTGAGTTTATAGCTATCATTGGTGCAACACTCTCCCTGGCTCTACATGTGGATGGTGGTGACTTCCTCAGAAGCCAGTGGCGGGACCATGTCTGAATCATATAGAGGCACAAGGTGCAGTACTAGATGCAGTTGTCACCGTCTAGTCATCTGCAAAGGCAATTGCACCAGGACCCTACATAAGTGGGCTTGAGAGCCTGGAAGTTGCAGAGAGGATGGTGCTGAGCAGAGTCAATACCCCTTTTGATCAAGGATCATAGGGCATGCAGAGTCTGGATGGTCAGATGAACCAGAATATATCATGGTTCACTGCCACATGGCGATGTGGGACCCTTTTTCAGGATAAATAATTTTCTTCATTGTCAATAAGGCATTTCAAACATTTCTGTCTAACCCAATTGAAATCAGAAAAGTCATGCATAGAAAGAGAAGAAAAAGAGGTTTGTTGAAGCCGAAGAAGTTGAATAAAATCTCATTTCTTCAGAACCTTGAGAGCTTTGCTCCAATGAACCTTGGAGAAGATAAAGAGATGGAAACTATGGCCTGTAAGAACCCTAAGATGCAAACCAAGGAGCATCTACAGGATTTTTCCTTTAAAGGTCCTCTCTCTCATTTTGTACTAATCAGCAAGAAGTAGAATCTCTAGGCTTTCCTTAATCTTGACTCTAACTACTTATCATTCCACAAATTAACTCAGTTAAATAATAAACCAGTTAATTATTATCATTAAATAATAATACAATGAAACACTTGTTAAATAACTTTAATTATGTCCCTCCAATCAATATCTATAAGTGACACTAGGATAAGCTAAGCATACAGCCTAACTACTGTGCAAAAACATCTTATAGTCTTTCTAATTAAACATCTTTTAATCACTACTTACATTGTAGTAAATAATTTACTAAAATACTTGATCAGTTTATAGTAGTTCACATTGTAATTAGCTTAGGAAGTCGTTGAGAATTGCTACTTCCACAGTCCTAATAATACAATTACAGTGATCATTAGCTTAGGAGGATATTTTACTTCTCTCAAAAAATGGGTAGATTCCTTCCTGAGAACAAATACTCCCAGAGTCCTAATCTTGGCTACCTAGGTTACCAAGATGTTGATCACGAAGACCTCATTCTTTGTCATTGGTGAATTGAACCTTAATTTGGTACACAGTACACTAGAAGCCCTAAGAGTAGGGTAACACATCAAATCAAAGCCACATACATCACCATGCTCTCAGAGCCAGTGTGATTGACAAACCTCACTGTGGGCATCTTTTACCGTGGGGGTAGGTAATCCTTTCCCCAACTTTAGATATGTCACACTTTGCTTTAAGTGGACCTTTCTAATGCAGCTCTCACTGTAGTGGTAGATAACCTGTTTCTCTATTTTGAGGCAGTTTTCTCTCTGCTCTGGGAGGCCTACTTTCCCATGACTTGAGCTTGAGAAGTGGAGCCTGCTCTAATACCAAATGTTACAAACCTTGACAAATACACCATTAGTCCCAGAACTGATGAATGCATCAAATCAAAATCCTATAATTCATTATATAACATCAGTAAATGTAGCTAATGTAATCCACAGTTTAGATTTTGTCTTCATCTTTGTCATATAGGAAATGAATCTGCTTGATGCTTGAGTCATACAATTCATGATGGTGACTTCTTATATGATACAAAGAAATCTAATTCCCCTAATTCTACTATTTTGTTGAATGCTGATATGTAGTACTTTTCATATTGCAGAGACCTATTGACGGACCCACAGGAACACAGCAAGACCTGAGAAGCTTTAAACTTATAATGGAATACATAAAAGCCTTGCCTGTAAATGCTCTAATCTATTTTTCCATTAGTTTGTTGCACAAATCTATCTCTAGTATTGGTTCTGGACTTATTACACTCAGGTATAGGAAGAATGTAGTGAGTGTTAGCTTACTCCTGGTCATTATATACAGCATGAAGTTACAGGTCTCTCTCTCTCTCTCTCCCCCTCCCTCCCTTCCTCGCTCACTGTCATTATGGCTAGAGATATACTGCATATTGATGTGTTTACTTGAAGGGTAGCTTGCAGAAGATTTTCATGCATGTTCCCTTAGGAATCAAGCTTTTTCCAACTTAAAAACTCTCTTTAAATTTTATGCTGAATTCACCACCAAGGCACATTCCTAAATGATTGGCATTCAAATACTTTATTTGATTGCATTAATGGGAAGTACAAATGGAAGATTCATTGTCAAAAATCTATTCACAAAAACAGATTCTGATTCTAATCCTACCATCATCTGGGGTATTACTTAGACCAATTCAAAGGTCTGCCCAGTCAACATGAAAATCAATAAACAAATAAATAAAAATTTATTGAGTTTGCAATCAGTCCATCTTGTGATTACCTAATTTTAATAGTATCTTGAATTCAGTCAACTTTATAAACCGAAAGTAATTATCTTCTGAAATGAATTTTAACTGTGGCAGTTCATTAGCTTTTTGTATGGCATATATTTTTATTATGGCCATGCTTGCTAAAGATTGCATACAGATTATATCTCGGTTATCATCCTGAATATGCAAATCAGAAATGTTTCTAAAATGTGGAAAAGTGAATCAATGAAATAGGGGGACAAAAAAATTTGATTTATGTGCATCACTGTCTGGATAATGATCCCTGCTGCTATGCTGCAGGGCTTTGGTTTACAAGCTTAAGTTTATATGGAAATAGGAGTTTCCTACATTCTTCTTCATCCTTAAAAGAATAAAATAATGGATGTTTGCAGACTGGGCAAGAAACGGACTTCATCTTAGTTTCATGTACAGGATTAGGGATAGAACCTACTAGAAGGGAGCAAGTTCTGAAAGCCAAAAAGGTTAGCCCTTCCTTCATCTTTTTGTTTTTTCTTTCCTTTTCCTTTTTCCACCTTTTTGTGCATACAGTTTCTGTTTCCTTTAATTTTGCTCACATGACATTGGTTCTAAGTAGTTACAATTCTCCAGGCTGGGGAGGATTCATTGAGAAGATCAGGCCTTGGATACACAATCATTCGCCCTGGTCCCCTAAAGGTAAAGTTGTTATATGAGATGGTGGGTTTATGAATTGACTTTGAAAAGCCAATGGACATTTCTTTTTTTTTATCTGAAACAATCTGCACATTTCTTTTTTTATCTGAAACAATCTGCTATATAAAATCTGATTAAAAGAAGGAAAATAGATCTATACTAGTCTACAAAAGCAAATCTAACTGCAGTTGGTCATTGACACAGATGTTTTTTTCCAAAGTTATGACATACTAAGCAGTTGGCTATGTTGGCTGGTTTTCTTCCAAGTTATGACATGCTAGGGAGTTGGCTATATAGTTAGTGCCCAAGTCATTTGTCCAGGTTATGCTTAGTTTCAGAGCTTCGAAGAAAATTGTTAGGAGTTTGCTTTTGAACTGGCTTTAGAATTACACTAGCCAGCTGGAATCCTTACCATAGAGAACATGAAAATTCTAGGCCTTGTTTTGAAGCTGTTGATGAAAACAGTTTTTTGATCTTTTAAACAGAAATTAGTTTTCTAAATTAGAAAACATGATTGACAAAATAGAAATAGAAGCCCTTTTTTTTTTTTTGAAAACAATAAAAAAAGAAAAACATCTTTGGTAGCTAAAAAATGGAAAACACTATAACATGGTATTTTTTGAGAATATATTTTAGTTGTTTTCACTTGTTTTCTGAGGTTTGTTTTTAAAAATATTGGGACAAAAATGAAGAATAATTGAAAATAAAGCACTATATATATATTTTTAAAAATATTTGGAAACATAGAAAACAAATTGCAAACATTCCAAATTCCCATATAGAATTTTATTCAATAAATCATCAGAGAATTGTTTTTAAAAACTGTTCTCAATAGTTGTTTTTTGAGAACAATTTTTGAAAATGTTCCCAAATAGTCCCTAGTTTTAAATCGGAAAACATGATTGACAAACTTTTGATAGAAACAGTTTTTTGAGGATTCGTTCTAAAAATAGGTTGTTTTTTAGAACAAATTTGAGGTCTTTTCAGTTGCTTTTTGTATGGTGATTTGAGAAACAACAAAAAATATAGATAATACTTTGAGAACTTTTGCATTGTACATAAATGTATAGTACCTTCATGGAGAATTAGCCAAGAAAACTATTTTTCATGTTTGAGTTCCCAAACAGAGTTTTGTTCCTAAAAATAATTGAAAACTGGTTTTGAGAACTATTCTCAAAAAACAGTTTTCGAAAACAATGCCAAATAGACCCTTAGAGTTGGTTCTTCCACATCTAGTTTTCTTTCTATCTCATGAACCTTGGGATCATGTAATTTGGACGTAAATCTTACTACATTGAAACCTTGGATGGAAATCTTACTACATGGAAACTGCACTGTTTACCACAAACATGTCTATGCAGGTAGAGATAGAAATATTTCCATTTGGAAGAGAAAACAAAAACCCTTATTGCCAGTTCTCCTCTTCCAGTTGCTTTTCAACTACATGCATCTTCAAGTCATGTGATTAGGATTTGATCTAATATGCTTTTCAACTTCTGTATTAAATAAGATGTATCCTAGGATGTTTTTTGCTAAATAACATTAAAAATGTACTTTAATACATTGTAGGAAACCAGCTGAACAAGCACTATGTGCTGGCATATATAGGAGGTGCATGTGCAAAAGCATCCATCTTCTCCACTGTGTATCAACTATAAAACCCATTTGTAATGTGTATGTACCATAAGTCAGTGCTAATAATCTGTTTTTCCATACAAACAATGGTGCTTCTTTTTCCTCTAGTGAATTGTATGCATTTCGTCGATTTATTTTCTATTGTGGGGCTTTTTGTTCATATCATAGCTGGGCATTAGCAAACAGCCACCAATTATCTGGAGCATTTCGACCATCAAAAGTGATTAGGTACCCCGATTTCATGGTGGGATTAGAGTGGCCATAACTTCTGATGTAAAAGAAGCTATATCAATCTTCATTTGCCATATGCACTAAAAGTGCCTTAAACCAATTCATTGTTCAATGATGCCATTTGAATGTTCTAGGATAGGCAATTTACAGTAGAAGTTGCGAATTTTGCTGATCGAAAGAAAGTTTTTGGTTTCTTCAAGTTTAGTTGTTGTTCTGCTTCTGAACTGATTTCTAGTACTATCTTATAGCAGCTTAAGTGATTCTATGGATTTTGATTGATATGGTTTTTGAAAGAGTTTTATTTTCTATTTTTCCTTGTGGATTCAAAGAATGAGCTTGGGATTGAAGAAAGTGATCTTCCTTCCTTTTCTTGCTTGCTGCTACATTAGAAATGGGCCAGGCAAGTATACTTTTGCTAATGGTAGTGCAGGATGCTGTGAAACTGTTTAGGGAAAGGGGAAAACATGTACATCTTGTAAAACCCATGTCATATAGGGGCTTGCAGGCTAAGTTATTTCATGCTCCATAAGGATTCATGCTAGGGTAATTCATGATACATATATTGGAAAAGGACTGCAGAAATGTATCAATTAAAGTCAACAGAGAAAACAGTCATGAGTCTGAATACAAGTTTGCCTTCTCCTGTCAATGGTTAGTAGTGATATTTTGATATCACATATAGCATTTCTTTTGTGAGTTGAATAGCTGTTTCCACAGCAAAACTTAAAGTGTGATTGCTAATTAATTCTTTCAGGAAGAACCTGGTGGGCAACGTGCTCTCATATTTGATCAAGGAAACAGGATTTCTCAGGTGAGGATGATAAATTCTATGGACAAACAGCACATTACTGGATTTACTTTAATCTTTCTATTCACTTGTAGGGAATCAGCTGTGCTGATGTGGCTGATATCTGTGTGAAAGCACTGCATGATTCAACTGCAAGGAACAAGAGTTTTGATGTGGGTAACACTTGTTAGTTTTGAAGTTCCTTTTAAGTGGAATAGAGCTAAGGTAACTTTGATTGTGACCAGGTATGCTATGAGTATGTGGCCGAGCAAGGGAAAGAGCTCTATGAGCTGGTAAGTACTGTCCGCTTTTATATATTGAAAAATGAAATTAGATATCTTCTCAGGGCCTGTAATTTCTTGAATTTAACTTGCTAACAATCTTTTTTCTCCTTTTCAGGTTGCACATTTGCCTGACAAAGCAAATAACTATTTAACACCAGCAATGTCGGTTTTAGAAAAGAACACTTGACATGTTTGATGTTTATTCCCCAAGAAAGTTATTTATAGATTATACAAGATATCCTTCCCCACACCCCACCTTCTTTCTTTTTCTTTTTTTAATCATTTGTTTCAGTGACAATCAGAAGTCACGTACTGCTTTCTCAGTGAATTCATGTAGATGAGTAGTGTAACACATGTATTTCTATGAACTGGAAAAAGTGTAAATGACAAGAACATTACTCTTATCTCTTTTATAAAGTCAATTTCTTTTTGAGATAACCTGATGGCATAAAAAAATAGAGATGGTGGAGCATGTCAACAATCCCATTTGTAGTGTGAATTGCTGCTGAACAGAAGTGATGAAAGCCCTCAGGTAAGCATTTCCCTTATCCTTATGAGTTTTTTGGTCCATTAGGATAATCAAATTAGTAACTCAAGAAACTTTTGACCCTATGTAGATATTGCCTGTCTTAGGTTCATTGACCTGCAAAACTTTAAAACATGAATATAAATTAAACGAGTTGCCTCGTGCGAGTATCAGGACTTGATGACAAGCGATCATTCCACGAACTTGTGATTTTACGTGGATATTATTTGTTTCAAAACATGAATATAAATCGGACGAATCTTCTTTTATAAGAATCATAACCTCTTTTGCTAGGCGAATATAATAGTGCGAAACCCTTGCCATATGCTAGTGAATGCATAGATGAACTAGAAGTGAAACATTGCTGTATCAAAGATGAATGGGAGAACCTTTGGATGAAGAGAACCCCAGCAGCAATGGGTTGAAGAACCTTTGGATGAAGAAAACCCCGGCAGCAATGGTTTGAGCTGACAAGCTTTGGTTGCAATTGCATAATTTCTTCTTTTCCACCAAATTGGGAATGTCATCTGTGATGATCCCCTCGCAATATATATATATATATATATATACACACCATCCACATATAGACAAACTCCAAATGTTTTCTAAATTTAGCAAAAAAATTTACAAAATGAATGATATCGTCGATTTTCCTAATATGTTAGCACAACTTTAAAACACAAAATTAAGAGGAATCCACACATATACACATATGAGGAAATTTGAGGGAGAAGAAAAAATACTTCTTTTTATTTTTCACCTACTTTCAAAATGATTCTTGCATCGATATTTATATATGAATGATTGAGATTACTTGTCTAAGAAAAAGAAGTCTAATCCTTGATCTCAAGAGAAACTCTCATAAAATCAGGAAATAAAAATAGAATAAAAAATAACTACATCACAACTATGCATTTAGCTTTGACATAGCTCTAACATAGTTGTGGCACAACTGTAGTTGTAACACAATTGTGCATACAATTGTACCTCTCAGATTTCCTTTGGATTTCCATTCCCCCCTCTAGCTAGGTTGTAAATGTCGATTGTGCCTAGCTTGGATCTCAATTCTTCAAAGTTGGTTCTAGAAAGCGCCTTGGTAAGAATGTTTATCGTCTGGAGAGTTGTTGGAGTGTAAACTATTGAAATCGTTCATTCTTCTATCTTCTTAATAAAATGAAGATCTATTTCCACATGTTTTGTTTGATCATGATGAACCGATTTTATACTTATGGCAGCTTGATTATCACAAAATATCTTCATACTCTTCTACTAGAGTTTTTAGCTTGTTTAGGAGTCTCTTTAACCACATTTCTTCATAGATTCCATGTGTCATAACTCTAAATTTTACTTCTGCACTACTCTTAGTTGCAATAGATTATTTCTTGCTTCACTAAGTAACTAGATTCCCTTATATGTAGGTGCAATATCCTGAGGTTGGTCTTCAGTCAATTATGGAGCCAACCCAATCTACATTTGAAAAATTTTCAATGTTTCTCTTCTATGTTCTTTTGAAATAGAGTCCCTTTCTTGGAGTCATTTTGAGATATCTTATAATACAATACACAACTTTCATATGTTCCTCAGTTGGATTGTTCATGAATTAGCTAATCATGTTGATTGGAAAAGCAATGTCTTTGATATCTCCCTTTATTCATTGGAGCACTTCCTTCGACTATTCCTAGTTTAGTAATGTAGCCCATAGGTGTATCTGCAGGTTTACACTCAAGCATCCCAATCTCCTTTAGCAAGTCTAAGACATACTTACGTTGGGAAACTATATAGTACCAATTTTTGATCTAGTAATTTCCATCCCAAGAAAATATTCAAGATTCCCTAGGCCTTTAATTTCGAACTCATGGGCAAGGAAATTCTTGAGCTTGCTTATTTATTCTTCATGATTTCCAATCAGGATTATGTCACCCACATAAATAATAATAATGATAGTTCTTCCCTTAGTAGTGTGTTTTACAAATAAAGTGTGGTCAGATTGACATTGGGAGTAAGCATATCCCTTTATGGCCTTGGTGAAACGCTCAAACCAAGTTTGAGGAGATTGCTTGACTCAGTGTTCAGACCTAGAGGAATTTCCATGTACACTTCTTCTAAGTCACCATTAAGAAGACATTTTTTATGTCTAGTTGATGAAGGGGCCAATCTTGGTTAACAACTAACAACAACAGAACATGAATTGTGTTCAATTTGGCAACTGAAACAAAAGTTTCTTGGTAGTCAATTCCGTAGGACTGCGGAAATCCCTTATCAACTAGCTAAACTTTGTACCTATCAACACTCCCATTTGCTTTGTACTTGATTGTGAGGATCCACTTACTCTTGATTAGATTATTTCCTTTTGGAAGTCCAACAAGCTCTCATGTCCCATTCTTTTTTAGAGCTCGGATCTCTTCCTCAATGGTTGTCTTCCATTCAAGTATTTGTATGGCTTAGTGGATGTTGTTGGGAATCCAAACATCCATAAGACTAGTAACAAAGGCCCGATAACTTGGTGACAAACTCTTATAGGAGATGAAGTTATAAATTGGATGATTTATGCAAGATCTTACTCATTTCCTTTCTGCAATTGACAAATTGAGCTCATTATCTTCTGACTCATTAGGATTAGAATCAATGTTACTTGAGTGTGTCTTTTTTAGGATTGAATTCGGTTCAGTTTCATGTACTAGCCCAAGATGTGTTTGCAACTCTATATCTTAATCTTATTGAAACTTCTTCTTTTTCCTTGAGTAGACAATGGACTCATTGCTATTGACAGTTTGAGATTGGTTTGGGTGAAAAGGAGTACTTGGCCCGATGTCTATGGATTGAGTAGTTTGGAGCAAGAGACTTGGAAAAAGAGAGATAGAGTTAGAGTTGTGAAAAATAACAAACTCAAGTGTTTGAGGTTTGGTCATGATTTCTGTTTCCTAAAATTGGTACTCATGAATTCTATTCTCCCCTTGAATATTGGTTTTGGAGTAATAGGATTGATTTTCAAAGAATGTCACATCCATGGAGGTATGAATTAAGCTTTTTTGTGATAGGAGAGTAACACTTATAACCCTTATGGTTTAGAAAGTATCCTAGCAAAGTACACTTAGTGACCCTAGGATCAAGCTTACTTTGATGTTGTTGGGGAATGTGAACAAAGGTTGAGCACCTAAATACCTTTGGTGGAATGGTGGAAATGAGTTCAGTCTTAGGATATGATTTGAGAAAGACTTTGCACAGTGTTTGAAAACTCAAGACATGGGAAAACATTCTATTGATGAGATAGGCTACAGTAAGTACAACTTCTCCCCAAAAATTCTTTAGGACATGGGAGGAGAGCACAAAGGCTCTTGTAACTTCTAACAAGCGTTTATTCTTTCTCTCGGTTATCCCATTTTGTTGAGGAGTATTAATGTAAGAACTTTGATGAACTATACCTTTTTTTTAATAAAAATTCCCTTAGGTTAGAATTGAAATAATATCTTGCATTGTGAGTTTTCAACACTTGTATTTTGACATGGAACTGGGTCTGGATCATGTTATAAATTTTTTTAAAAAATTGATCCACTTTTGATTTTTCTTTCATCAAGAATATCCAAGAAATTCTAATATGATCATCTACAAAGGACACAAATCATTTAGTCTTTGTTATTATTATTATTATTATTATTATTTTTATCTTAGATGGCCCCTAAACATCATTGTGTTTTATGGAAAAAGGATGAAATGGTTGTTTGTATGGTTGAATTGGATAGGTTTTTCAAACATGCTTCGATAATTGACAAAACTTCAAGTGAATAAAGATGGAAAGAATTTTTTGAGGTACAAGAAACTATGATGTCTTATATGATAGTGTCATAACATAATATCGCTATCTTTATTAGAACTATAGACAGAAAGAAACCAGTTGAGGTTGTCTTTCAATATAATCAATAGCTTTGAAGATATAGATGCCCGGACACACCTCAGTAGCAGACGAACTCCAATTCACAAACAAATGTGGCCATAGGAAAAATACGATTACAGGCGGATGATGCCTTTCCATACTTGCTTAGAAACTCAGTTGTGAAATTTTGTTTACTGCAGTAGCCAAGTGAAAGGAGAAGACTGTAACCAAAGAATTTTGATAGAAGAAAACCACAGCAACATTGACTAAAATCTCACTTTCAAGCTTTTGCAAAATTCTAAATACCAAATTTGAGAAATCTGTGGTAATTTAGAATTTTGACCTTTTTTTTTTTTTTTTTAATGATTATTAAGCTGAAGGTCAGCCCAAAGGCCCAGTTCAGCTTAATTGCAGTTGTTTGTTTGTAATGCAACTCTCACCACCCAGGGCCTAAGTCTGTCTCGTGTTTACACGTGGATGAGCTCTAAAGCTGAAGAGATAAGGAGGGCTATTCGCCTCTTCCACTCTTGGGTGTGTATTGTATCTCTTTTGGAAACAGAAAGAAGAAGAAAAGGGGACGGGTAATGAGAGACATATACATCATCATCATCATCAGAAGAAGACAAGGCTAGAAGAAGAAGAAGAAGAAGAAGAAGAAGAAGAATGCTAATGCTAAGATATGGCGGAGGAATTTCAAGTGTTTTGATGTTGAAGAAGAAACGACCCAGCTCCAACTCCATATATGTGGCATCAGCAGTAGTTGGTGTGGTGAATAATGGGAATGGGGAGCATATTGGTAGGAGGTGGTACGGGCGGCCAGCAGCAGCAGCAGCCGGGTTGGTTGCAGCTGCAATGATGTTTTCAACGGCATGGGCATGGAGGTCAGGGGCAATAGAGGCGCCGGAGACACTGTCCAACATCCCACAGACGCTGTCGGGGGAGTGCCCATCTGTGCAGGACTGCAAGAAGGCCAGAATCCAGCGCCCCAAGTCCAGAAAAGCCGAGTCCTGCACCATCAAGTGCGTTACCACCTGCATCCGCGGCGGGGACGGCTCCCCTGGTGAAGGCCCTCTCAACATCCGCAGGTGTTCTATATATATATTTATCTTATCTTCAACCATTTCATCTTGTGGATATGGAGTAGCAGGCGAATAGGATTATTGCCTTTTACCAGTATTTTTGTTTTCTTTAATATTGTTAATGGCATTATGAAATGTTGAATTCATATGAATTGGAACTCATAGTTGATGTATCACCCTCAAAGGGATAATTAGTAACCTAATTTTGGGTTTTCTGTCTTTGTTTACAGGCCTCTAGTCGTATTTAAGCAGGGGTTTCGAAGCCGTCAATATTGGTATGTTTTAGCCTTCTTTTAAATTAACATTGCATCATCCTTATAGTTGTTGCTCTGTTTCTGTAACACAGACAACTCCATCAATCAACCTAACTTCATTCATTTGACTGGAGTACTAGATTTTGAACCAAATTCTATTTGAGAATTTAAATTCTTTTTAATCTTTTCTCTATAAAGATATCGCACATTTATTGGTATTATAAAAGCTTTCAAACTTTCAATTATTATTTATAACATTTCATAAAAAATTTGTCAAAAACTTACCACTTCTAAACTCTTCTTTAATTCCATTGTCATGAGGGTGTGCATGTTTGAGTATCATTCACAAATTAGAATTACTAGAAGAATAAGTGGAGGGCATTTGATTTTGTGGCAAATTGCCTTGATTAGTTACAACTAAAATTGCATTTGGATTTGTGATATATTGATGGTAGTTTTTCCTTGTCTGTGTGTTGTGCAGTTTGGTGGAGTGTTCTGATATTTGCAACCTGATTGGAGATGGTGATGATGGTCCATGAATTGGACCTATGTTGTTTCATCTTTCATTCATGTACATATATAAAAACCCTCCAAAATGCCTTTTTTTGTTTTTTTTTTCCTTCCTTTTGCTTTTTTGATATGTTAATTTCCATTTTTGAAGAGGAGAAAGTTGAATATTCATCCCCCAAAAATCTGAGTATTGTACCGCATTGTTAAAAAAGGCTTTAATTAATACTTTCATACACCAAAAAGATTTAAGGGTGTGTGTAAAGTTTTCGAATAAAATTTGATTTCTAACAAGAAGAATTATTCCCCCCCAAAAAATAAAAAAATGGAAATAAGTCCTTGATCATGATCTTATCAACGCATGTCAGACAGGCCCTTAATGAGAAGCAATTCTTATCAGGAATGATGAGTAGGAGAGGGTGTATTACTAATTTACCATTAGCTTGGATTGTGATGAGGGAAGTTTTGAAGGCAAACCAAAAATCTCTTGATCCCCCATGTTGAAGATGGAACTAACAAGGACGTCCAATGCATCACAAATACCAATTAGCCCAGCGCCTTTTTATTAGAGGTCTAAGATTCATTACAGTGGTGCACCAAAACTGCATGTTGCTTGCATATATGTGAAACATCTGATGGATGTAGATTGGATTCAAAATATATGTAGCTACGTTGAAAGCAGGCAAGGAAGAGAGAAGGTGGTGGTGCTTGTACTACATATATACATAGCTTAGAGCCTTGACAGCGGTTTAACCAATGAAGCAAACAAGGATGATGCTGGGGACATAAACGACGCAGACTTATTATTCCCACTGCCTCCCTGTTGCTGCTGCCCTTTGTTTTGCTGCTCATCATCTCCCTCCTCCTGCTTTGCTGCTTCCTTCTCCGCATCTTCAACCATCTGTATGTTCATTAATTTACTACTGTTACGCATGCAAATACAACTCCAAGATATGTACATAGATATATGTAGTTGAACAGCTAGGAAGAGAGAAGCTAGAGAGAGACCTTCTTAGCTAGAGCTGGGGAGAGAGAAGGAAGGAAATCAGAGAGGTGAGACTTAATCCGGGTCAAGGCGTCCATGGTGAGACCATGAGCTGCCACCCTCACATCCCTCACCACTGTCTCCAAGAAGTGGCGGGCGTTCTCCAAGGCATCAGTGGGGACAGCAGCAGCACTCAGCTTCTCCAACAACCTATCCTTGATCACCCCCACGTTCCTCCTGATTCTCCTCCCGTTGCTCTCTTCCTCCTCCTGCTCATCATCTCCCTTATGGCTGCTCCTCTTCTTCACCACTTGTATTGCGTGTGCCGGTGAGTACAGCTTTCCCTGCCCAACGTCCTCGTCCATAGAAGAAGATGATCATATGGGCAATGGGCGATGGGCAATGCGCTCTTGGCTGGAGTGTAGGTAAGTCGTGTAGTTGTGTGGGCCCTGAAATGATGGAAGCCACACCGCTCGTAATTAGTCGTATCTTGTTGGTGTCGTTACTCGCACAGCCTACATGAGGCGGTGGTGTCTGCTGTCATTTATGCCTGACGCGTGTTCTCTGCTTCTTGTCTCCATGCGATACCATTTCCACTGCTGTCGCTCACTCGCTGTACCTGGACGGCAGTCCTAACCACGCCCGTACATTCATCCGAGCTAGTTATAACTTAGGGTCATGCTTGGTGCCATATATGCTTTTCGGTACCATACCTCCTATGACATTTTGCCACATGTTAGGATTGTGAATAAAAAAAAAAAAACCTACTATGTGAGTTACCAACCGGTCACAAAAAAAAAAAAAAAAATTGCTATGTGGTTATCAACCGGTCAACTCTGTGTCAAAAAATAAAATAAAATAATTCAATACAGCATAAAAGTTTTAATTCTTTAAACATCCAATTATATAATATGATGAATTGTTTTATAAAAATTGAAAAATATTAAATAATTTTAAAAAATACAAATTTTCTACAAAAAGAAATTAAAATTTATTTTATTTTGTAATATAAAGTGATAAATCGAGGAGCGGAAGGAAAAAAATTAAAATAAACTAAATGTAAAAAATTAAATCTATAACAAAATTTATAAATTGAGAGTTAGTTAATTTATTTAATTTTTAATTAAAATTATTTGTGGAAAAAATTGGATGAATATTGAAAATGCAAAAAACAATATAATTGGTTTAAGAAGTAAAAAAATAAAATAATAATTGAATAATTTCAATGAATTTCAAGTCTAGATTAGACTTCTATTAAAAAATGAAAAAAAATTAAAATAAATTTAAATAAGTATACATTGCTCAAACATTAAGATAGTTATGTACTCAATTGAAAATTGTATTAATAAAATAATTATTATAATTTACATTTAATTACATAAAATATTGGTTCAAAATATTGAAAATACATAAAATAAATATAATTAGTAACAATATGAAATTTCACACTCCTCACTAATTTTTGTATCATTTTGAATTTTCAAAAACTTTTAAAAGTTTAAAAAAGTAGAGAATAGAGAATCCTCAAATTCTTATCCCCATACTAATTATATAGTATTTTTGGATTATGATTATTTTTTTCATCCATTAAACACACCCTAAGTGTAATTAACCTATTTAAACAATATTCAAGTCATATGAAGTCTCTAATTTTTTTTAAAAAAATTCAAAGAAGTGGAGAATTGGAATAACCTTGAAATTTTTTTAGTATTTTCGGATTTTGATTTTTTTGGACATCATTGGAACACCTCCTAAGTGTAATGAACTTATTTAAACAACATCCAAATCATATGAAGTCCCAAAAAATTTTAAAAGTATCAAAGAAGAGGAAAAATGAGAGGGTACGAAGAATGTGAGGATTCCTCACATTCTTCGTACCCTTCTTAATTTTTTAGTATTTTTGAAGTATGATTTTTCCGGGCATCATTTCAACACCCCTTAAGTGTAATGAACTCATTCAAAAAATATCTAAGCCATATGAAGTCCCAAAAAATTTTAAAAGTATCAAAGAAGTGGAGAAATGGGAGAGTACGAAAAATGTGAGGATTCCTCACATTTTTTGTACCCTTCCTATTTTTTTTTTAGTATTTTTGAAGTATGATTTTTTCCGGGCATCATTTCAACACTCCTTGAGTGTAATGAACTCATTCAAACAATATCAAAGCCATATGAAGTCCAAAAAATTTTAAAAGTATCAAAGAACTGGAAAAATGGGAGGGTACGAAGAATGTGAGGATTCCTCACATTCTTCGTACCCTTGTTAAGTATTTTTGGATTTTGATTTTTTTAGAATTCATTTGACTGCCTCCTAAGTGTAATGAACCTATTTAAATAATATCCAAGTCATATGAAGTCCCAATTTTTTTTTGAAAAGTTCAAAGAAGTGGAAAATGGGAAGGGTACGTAGAATGTGAGGAATCCTCACATTCTTCGTATCCTTGCAAATTTTTTAGTATATTTGGATTTTGATTTTTTCGGAAATCATTTGACCACCAACTAAGTGTAATGAACCCTTGCTTTTCTCTGTTTTCCTCATGTAAAACTAAATCACTTGCTATTTCCCGACGTATTTTAAGAGAATTACATAAGTTGGAGGCCTTCATGGAATCACCATTTTTAAATGTCTTATGTTTAATGACATGTACTTCATAGTCCCACCTAAGAAAAATATAAGAAAAACAAAACAACTTATTGAATGGATGTATAATATTATAGCTTAGATAAACAATATTAATGTGAGTTATGTATTCATACTAACCCATTATCTTGGGTTGAAATCGAAGGAGCCCAATCAATGGAGAATTGGAAGACATCTTTCCCTATGTCATACAGTTTCAAGAACGTTTGACAAAATTCGACTTAATTTATTTTGAAAGTGTTAATAATTGTGGAGGAGAAAAAAAAAAGCAAATTAAAAGGAAAACAAATAGCTGAAATCATACCACTATTTTATAACCCATACTTTGACCTATAATATTTTAATCAACATTAAAGACACACCATATTTAAAAACCATTAAAGATAAAATAAAATCTACAACCAAATTGGTCAATATAACATACATTGGGATTTACATAACCATCGAGTTTTTTAAATCTTTACTTCATCTATAATAGCTCGTTATCTCCCCAAGCACAAATATGAGGACAACCTCGAGTCCATAACAGTGAATTTTTTTTCTCAACGATATATGCTCATAGTAGAATAGCTGTAAAATTAATTTGCAAAGACATATACTTAGTTTACCTCACATTTTATAACAAATTCCAAATTCATTATAAAATATAATTGTTAGGAATTTGAGACTAATCCAACCTATGGTAATCACCCTAGGGGGGGGGGGGGGGGGGGGGGGAGGGTGAATAGGGTGATGGTCTCTTTTCACAAATTTAAACAAGTGAATGCAAGAGACAATTATATGCAAGTATATAATAATCAATATATAGACAATTGCATATAAATTAAAGAGTAGGGAAGAGATAATGCAAACACAAGAGTTTATAGTGGTTCGGCGCAACCCGGCCTATATCCACTCTCCTCTAGCTTCAATTCCGAGCTTGAGATTCCACTAATCCAAGGCTTCCAAACCAAGCCTTCAATCAATACAATTGGATTATGATTCCAATTCACCTTCTTGGACTTTTGGATCCAAGCATCCTTTACACTTCTCAAGAGATATCCCACTCTTGAAGAACCCCTCAAGTGATACCCCACACTTGAGAAACTTCTTCTCAAAGATTTAAAAATGAATGATTTCTCAAAAATCCAAGCACAAGAACTTTAAGCTCAAATGATACAAGAAAAACTAGGATTGAAATGGTGCACTAAAGATATGCAAGTTTTGAAATAATGGTGCAATCAAAAATACTATTCCAAGGCTCAAATATAATCAAGAAAGATTTGGGAAGGTTAAGCTTATGAAACAATGAAGATTGGAGCCTTTTTATAGAAGAAAAAAACCAAACAATGAAAGCATGATATGACAAAATGTTTTAATTGGAATTTTTATGAAATAGATTCTAAGTCATATTAAGCTTTAAATTTTAATATTAAGTGATTTTATTAAAAATAATTAATATGCTTAGTAATTTTAAATTAATTCATTAAATTCATTGATCAAGCAACCTCTAAGTATTGTTAAAATGAACGAGAGAATACTATTAGGTAGTTTAAATAAAAAGCAAAGTTAAGTATTAAAAGGAGTGAATATTGGCAGTAATTTTTTTTTTAAATATATATTTATAGTTACATAATTATTGTATAATTAAGATAATAAAAATAGTAAAAGATTAATAATTTTTTTTTAATATAAAGATAATATTAGAGAGACAAAAAGATGTAAATTGAATATAACATCAATGTGAGATATAATTAATCATTTAATTATAAAATTATTATAATATCAATGAATTTTAAAAAATTAAATTATTTATCGAATTTGTGAAACTTGAAATGAGTATGAATTAAAAAACATCAAAAGTGAAGTGAGATTAGATTGAACTTGAATTCCATATGGACCGAAACGTGCATTACAAATTAGCTCACTCACAGCCCAATAATTCAAAGTTTGGGCCGGTCGGGGATACCCCGTGAGCCCAACCCAATCTGTGGTGATACCTTCAAAGCATTCAATCATCCCTTTTCCAAAGGCCGCGATTCGTTTCCACTTTTACGTACGATAGATACAATCGTTTGGATGCTGATAAATTGATGAAGAAATTAAAACAATATATATATATATATATATATATATATTTTTTTTTTTGGGCAACTAATTGGATTCAACAGTTGAACAAAGGCTGTCCCTGAAATCCACAAAAGCAGTTATGTAGACGGCCTCTACCCCTTTATCTTTCACAATGAATCATCAACTAGGGTGTTGATTACTGTTTTTACATTGCAAACAGTTGTGAAACTAATCAAAATCTCTCTTAAATATTAATGTGACAGATGAACTTTTAACCTTTTCTGCACCTCTATAAGCACTGATGATAAAAAAAAAGCTTGATTTTTCTTCTCTTTTTATCTTTCTAGTTTATTTGATTAGCAGGAAACTTTTGTTATAAATTTGTATGGGATGAGGCCACTATTTTTGTCATATGGAGACACCATGTAATAACATTATTCCTGTTTTCGAACGCATAGCCACACCTGATAGGCAGAGTCCATGCATTAATACTGGTTACGTCTTCATTTGACTGTAGGCATCCTTCCTGGTACTGCATGCAACACCATTGTTTTGATGTTTACAGATTACGTATGGTAACATGCATGTGAACTTATGCATAGACAAACAAGTGTGTTTGAGTTTGGAAGCTCATTTTGATTTTGCCTCAGGTTAATTAATTATGAGAATCTTAACATCCGACTGAACAGGAAAGTGCTGTGAGAGCTGTCCATGCATGAGCCATATAGCTTCAAGGCACCTGTGGACATCTCGCAAAACGCTTTCCCTGGAAATAAGAAAATGGAGCTTCCTCCCAGAAAGGAAGGCATTTATGGTTATTCATTTCAGTGCTTCAGGTTCGGTGGTTTAATTACATGATAAAACAAGACAATAATGCAGATGACCAAAGTGAAGACATTTGGTGGGAAGATGAGAAAGACGTGTTTTGGAAGTGCAAGTAAGCAATGTGGCTTAAAGCTTACATTAGTTTTAATGAGAAGATGTGAGAAAGTTGAGTGTTGAAGCTTGTCAAAGCATTTAAGCATATATATATATATATATATGTATCGAAGTAGTGGGTGATGTTAATAATCTATGATCTCATCCCCAACATTAATCCTACTAATCTTGTAATGTGATTCATATACAAGACCAGAAAGAAAAAAGGAAGAAGAGAAGAAAATTTCTGAAACTCATGATTGAATGCTCTCAAAATCAGAATATGCTTAAAATATATATATTTTATGGTTTTCTCTGAGTTGTTGCCGAACCATGAAATTTTCTTGAAAACTAATAAATGGATTATGAAACTATTATAACGTACGTCCTCAAAAACAGTTTAAAAAATAATTTTTAAAAATACTTCTTTAACTGTTTTTAAAAACAAAATTTAATTTTCCTGTAAATTGAAATATAAAAAATATATTTTTTCTTTTTTTAACTTATATGGGTGTACATTTCCTTTAGTGAAAATATTTTTAACATATATTTTTAATTATTACTTTGAACGTTTTATACAATATAATGGAAACATCTCAATTTTTTTTCCCTAAAGCATGTTAGTTTTTTTGGATTACATTCTCAAAAAGTTGTTTTTTTATTAAAAAAAAAAAAATTGCCAAATCCATTTTCTTGTAAGTTAGGTGACGTTTGATATGCTTCTTGTTTTTTATTTTTAAAAACATAAAATGATAATAAATTTTATATATAAAAAAAAATACAAAATCTCTTTGAGACTTAACTAAAAAAAATAAAAATTAAAAACCATTTAAAAAATTATAATTTTGATTACCTCAAATACTTCTAAAAATTTAATCAAATATCTCTCCCTATATTTTGAATTAAAGAGGGTTAAATGGATTTAATCTAAACTTAAGGAAGGTGAGTGAAATTAACTTAATAAAAAATTGTTATTCTCATTTGTCTCCAAACAAAACCCAATCCTCTAGTAAAACTACTGAACATGATAAAAGTCATTCTCCATTTTTGCAATGATTTATTGAAAAACAAAAATAATAGTGAAATTAAAGAAAATATTAGACTCATAGCTTGCTATTTTTTTTTCTTTTAAATTAAAGGTGATTACAAAATTATAAAACTTTGACTACAATATTCACAAGAGTTTTACAAGTTGGAATTTGAACTCATGACCAACTATTTCTAGAAAATGGTGGTTTGAAAGTCATAAGAATCATATTAGAATACTCTACTATCGATAAATACATCTAATCAATGGTTACAATATTATATATATATAACAAGACGACCAAGTCATAAGACTCCTAGATAACAAGTCTATTGAAAAGCATAAGAAAGATGACTATAATTTTATACACTTTGGTATGATTCAAGTAGCAGTTAAGCCTTTGACAAGATTAAGTTTAAACACCTCTATTGTCATGTGTTTAAGGGATAATAGGCATCTCGAATATCGAGATTCTATTATAGGCGCAGTCCAAGCTGGACTAAATGATGACCCAATTTATTTCTAGTGTTTTCCTAACTTCATAGTTAGAATAAGAGATGCATACATCTTAGATTATGTTGTCCTGCATATTAAGACCCATGACTTTAAGATCAAACCAGGAAATAGTCCTGTTTCAATCATAACAAGTTTGCCTATAAGAGCATGAACACAAGCGTTGGATCTGGGGCTCTTTGCACCAATCCTAAGGGTGAAACCACTTACTTTCACTCAGATATGCTTGATAAGTCAGATTTCATCGTCCCCAAGAAGATCTTGTGGAAAGATGTTGAGTTTCCTGAAAACTAGCATTTTGCTAATGTCGTTCCAACCATTGAACAGATATCTAAAAGGATTGAACAGATTGTTCAATATCCTAATGGAGGAGGAGATCTAATTTTCTCCAATTCTTTCAGACATTCCAATAGTCCTAGAGTTTCAGTTTATGAACCCTCTAGAGCTTCAAGCTCTTCTATCCCAATTAGAACCACTAGGGAAGAGGAAGGTTCCAGTTCAGCAAATCCTAAGAACATTAAGCTAACAGGTGTTAGAAGTCACACCAACGTGGCTAAACCATTTTACACAGAGGAAAATGAGTCTACTCAGGAATCCCAACAGGATGAGTCCCCTGTCATGTCTCCTACCTATTCCCAAATGATTAACACTATAAGCCTAAGTGATGAGGACTTTGAGATCAACAAGGATCTCTTAAGAAAGGACTTCTATTTTGAAGTCAATAAGCAAAGAAATGATTGATTCTTTAGCACTATCCCTAATGTCATTAGAGCCATTTACCAGGAAGAATTCTATGCCTACTTAAGACAAGAAAAGAAAAATATTAAGTTTTAGATTTGGTTTGAACTCTTCAAACAAGAGGAATATCCAGATTATCCCTATAAGCGTGTTAATAGCACTAAGAGCACTGATAAAATTAAGTCTTTTGAATTTTCTAAGGATTTCCAAGAAAATCCCCAAATTAACCAGGCTTTTGTTGATAGGATTAACCAGAAGATTAAGGATAATCTTGTTGCCCGTTTGACTGTCCAGCCTCATAAGAGAATCAATATGGTTAAATGTGATATTAGTTCAGAAGAAGAAGCTAGTGAACTAATTAAGATGTTTGAGGAACCCCATAATCAAACTATTTAAAAAAGTATTAACAATTTGGAAGCCTTTAAGACTAGGAATTACTATCCTAGACCTACCTTTCCTGACATGCAGTTTGAGGAAAGAAATCAATATACTCAAGCCTCATACACCAGTGGTACTATTTATGAATGGAACATAGATGGTATGATCGAGTATAACATACTCACTAAGCTTCAAGAAATGACCATTGTAAGTACAACCTATAAATTAAACAATAGACTGCTAGATCATGCTGTAGCGCAGACCATTGTTGCTGGGTTTATAGGTCAGCTTAAGGGTTGGTGGGATAATTATCTCACTTTTGATGATAAAAATAGTATCCTAAAAGCCTATAGGATTAATGAGAATAGTGAAGTTGTTAAGGACGAAGATGACCAAGATATAGAGGATGCAGTGGCTACTCTAATCTACTCAATATCCAAACACTTCATTGGAGATCCTGTAAAAATTAAGGATAAAACCGCAGATCTCTTAACCAACCTTAAGTGTCCCAAGCTTCATGATTTTAGGTGGTATAAGGAAGTCTTCCAAATCAAAGTCATGCTAAGATTAGATTGTAACCAGTCTTTTTGGAAAGAGAAATTCATCTCAGGATTACCCAAGCTTTTCTCTGAGAGAATTAGGATTAAGATAAGGGAATAATATAATGGTCAAATCCCTTATGATAAGCTAACCTATGGTGAGATTATAAGCATTGTCACAGCTGAAGGGATTAAGTTGTGCAATGACTTCAAGCTTAAGCAACAAATGAAGAATGAACAAAAAATCTACAAGAATGAATTTGGATCATTCTGTAGCCAATTTGGTTTTTGCTTAATGCAAATGCCTTGGTTACAAATATGGGCATCCGATAGCTTGTACTTGATAATAAGCTTTTTACCATTAGCACCAAAAAGAGCTTGCCTGGTTTTCTCATAAAGCTGGGTAGGTACAAGACCTTCTTGTAGACAATTCAAAGCTGCACCTGAATCAATTAAAGCAATAATATCAAAGATAATTTATTCTTAATTACTATAGTAAGGGAGAAAACTCTCTTGTTTTTAAAATATCACTAGAGGGATAATGAAAATTTTCTTGAAAAGCTTTTGCAGCAATCTCTCTGGGGTTTTCAGAGAAAAATTCTCTTTCAATAACCAAAAGAGGTTGATTTAAATCATTTTGCCAATATCTTGATTTTGTTGAAAGAGGTGTGGGGTTGGCAGCCACCACAATTTGCTTGTTTGAAAAAGAGGAGCTTGATGCTAATTCCTTTTGAGAGGGATTAGCCTTAGTGAAGGAATCTTTCCTCCAATAAGAAGATCCAAGTAATCATCAGCCTTATGTCTTCCTACCGTCAAGAATATTTTACAGCTTTGCAATTTCAGCACCAAAAGTAGCAAGCATGTGACTACACAGTCTAAAGCAGCCTGTCAGTAGTCTTCTCAGCCGAAAGTGGGTTTTTCGGTGGAATTCGATGGAAAAATGAATTTTACTATTCACTATTATATATATATATATATATATATATATAGACACACACGTGCGAGGATTCTCAAATAAATTATGAAGAGTAGTTAGTTATGATGGTTTTAGTATTTCAAATAAGTCATTTTATTATCTTTTTCAAATATATTATGAATAGTAGTTAAAGGTGCTTTGAACTATGAGAAGAGAGTTATTAACTCTCTTATACTCATAGAATGACCGTCAAATCGATCTTAGGTATTTGATGATATCTTCAACTTATGAATTGAATCTCTTTATTTTAAATTAAAACACCATGTTTTGAAGTTTTGAATTAGAATTTAGGAGTCATTGTGAGCATATCTCAAGTACTTAATAGTTTATGACCATGTAAAAACAACCTTCATTAATCCCCTAATTTTATGGTTTGCAAGCAAATAAATAGTGAAATCCTTAAGCATAACATATGGGGTCTGTAGGGACCCCCCCCCCTGATGACACGTGGCGCGCTTTGCTATCCGGAGCAACTCCATCCGGACTCCCCAAAGAGGGACACGTGGCGCGCTCCCCTATCCGGACTCCCTCAAGGAGAAGCACACGTCACTCGCGAATGTCACGCCTGGATGATAACATATCCTATCCGGATCATTGACTGAAGTGAGCAAGTCTTGCTACATCATTCCGACAGCCTGCCACAGCCCACGTTCTGTCGCCTGTAGAGCGAAAGGACATGAATGATGGCAAGTCGCCTCCCACGATCTCTGACAGCCGTCTATAGGGTGATGATGACTCTGTCACCACCTAGAGGCATCATGAAGAGCCAAAAAGTCTTCCCATCATTAAAGAGGGAGGCAGAGCTTCTGACACTATATATAAGGACCTTCACACAAGGAGGAAGGTAAGCTTGCTATACCTAGAAAAAGGCCAACTGCTTAATCTCTCTAGACATGGCTGACAAAACCATCGGAGGGTGTGTCCAGACACTGATTACTACTCAAAAAGTGCTATTTGATAGCTTGTAATAAACTCTTTTAAACACTTTTGAGTAGTAGTTATCACCTTTTAACCCAATTAACATGTTAAGGACCCTTGCAATCAATTCTAATAAAAAATGTGTTAAGTTTTGGTGTTTTCCTGAAGCTTCCTGATATTTCCAACTGACGTTTTGAGATATTTTGGGATATTTTGCTTTAGATATTTGATGTCTAAATCCCCAAAGTCTCCTTGTAATCCACCTATCATAGGATTCCTTAGTCTTTAAGTAAGTAAAAAGGGTGAATAAACCCTTATATATAGTTTGTAATTTCCTTTACACAAAATATCGCATAATACAACGATCAATCTTTTGTTCAGTTTTGCAAGGAAGTAAAATACAGAGCTTTTGCTCTGCTTTACCTTCTCATTTTTAATTATATTTCTTGATATCCAAACAGCCTCTAAGGATGTTTTTCTAGAGGATGAGAGGCTAAACCTTTGGTTTCTTGGTCTAAAGGAAGCGAGGTGAAAAGTCCAGATGCAAAAGTGGAAAACTCTCATGCTTTAAATACAGGTAGTTGGAGTTTATAAATGGTTTTTAAAATCTAAAGTTTTGCTTTAACTCCCTTAGAATCACTTTGAATGGTCAATACATGGTAAGCTTTTAGGTCTCTATGGATACTTATTGCTAGATCCACATCAGACTATTAGTTATCATATACAAGCCATTGGAAAGTGGCTCAAGGTGAAGACCCATAGTGTCTAAAGCCATTAATGGAACTTGACTAATTTCTATTGACTTTTTATGGATTAAAATTTCATTGTTAAACCTATACCGGTTCAGGAAACAACCATTCTTTATGTTGTTGTCCCCAATGCGATGAGAAACATCCGAAATTTCCACTTTGCATTCTGAACTTGATCCTAGCAACCTTTAGCTCCGGGAGACTTTCTTTCTTCAATTTCTACTTAGTTTTATGTTAGTTTATTTTAAAACACCACTTTCAAAACAAATTTTATTTTCTTTTAAACTTTAAGTTTTTGATAAAGGAAACCATCAAATTTAATTTCTAATCTTGAGTCTATCACTGGTAGAATGAAAACCCATCCCAGAGTTCGACCTTAGAGCCGCTATACTATAGTAGCTTTGCTACGCTAGTATGAGGTCATATGATTTATAAATATTTTTTATTAAAAGACCCAACTGGGGCACGAATCAGACACCTTGTCCGGACATCTTTTACAGGAACAACTGAACCAGAAATCTATCTTGGTTGAAAGCGTACGTCCACTTGGCAACTACGTGGATCATCGGGACGCAAGGCCTTAAAATTGGCGCCGTCTGTGGGAAAATCGCTGATTCAGTCGCCGGCAAAGATGTCCACACCTTCTAGAAGCCGCTCGTTTGCTAGGGGAGAAGAAGATAATACCGAATGGTGCCAAGCCATCGAGAGAAGACAGTTGGCAAGCGAGCGACAAATGCAGGCTTTCCTCTAGGAGACAGCGAGATTAAGAGAAGAAAACGCTGTGTTGCACATCCAAGCTTCATCGACGGGGCCTCCTTGTGGTCAGCGCTCAAGAGGCTAGGTAGCAAACTCAAGGCCTGACCCAAAGTCAATATACTCTGGGACAGCAGGAGCCATCCTTGAAACATGCAATGTTAGGTCACAAGAGCGACACACGCCCATGCACCAAACTCTCCAGGAGGAAAGCTCGAACTCTACTTGTCTCTCGTCAAAGAGACAACGTGACAAAAGACCCCAGTTGTCGGGCGCGATGCGCGCGAGACTAGGCCCACAGGAGCCTGGGAGGCCAAGGCCGCCAGTAGCCACAACCTGGGGAGCGCACCCTGACCCTATGGTCACCCCTTTAGTACAGAACGTTCCCCCGCACCAAGCGGTACGACAAGCTGGGAGAAACCTCCCAAGCGAGCCACCCAATGGCTCCATCAGCAAAAGGCTGGACGACATGCTCTCCACGCCTTTTTGTTCTCATATTATTCATTACGACCCCCCCAAGGGAATTTCTCGTGCTTAAATTCTCCACGTACGATGGGACCAGCGACCCCTTCGACCATATCATGCATTATCGACAACTCATGACTCTTGATATAGGAAACGACACGCTGCTATGCAAAGTATTCCCCGCCAGCCTACAAGGGCAGACCCTCTCATGGTTTCACCGCCTACCTCCCAACTCTGTTGATAATTTCAGGGACCTGTCGGAAGCTTTCGTGGGACAGTACTTATGCTCCGCTCGGCAAAAACAGAACATCAACACTCTGCAAAACATAAAAATGCAGGAGAACGAGTCGTTGAAGGAATTCATGAAGCGGTTTGATCAGACCGTGTTACAAGTAGAAGCTTACAACATAGATGTTGTCCTACAGATCTTCAAGCGAAGCATCTGTCTAGGCTGGCTAAGAAGCTTCCTACGACGATGGACGACTTGTTCCGGGGCGCGAGCAAATACTCAATGCTCGAAGATGATGTGCGAGCAGCCACTCAGCAAATCTTGGTTGCCGGACAGACATCCAGAAGTGGTGCGGAAAGAAGTGCCAAAATTTCGGACCGGCCAAGGCCGTCCGGTCAAAGGCAGGAATAACAAAGCTGCCCGGAACAGCCGCCTCTCACACCCATTTCCATACCCTATGAGAAGCTTCTCCCTATGATCCAAGACATGTCCGAATTTAGGTGGCCCGGACCCCTCAGAACGGACCCATCCAAAAGGGATCATAGTAAAAAATGTGCATACCATAAGGAGCATGGTCACATAACGGAGATGTGCAAGAGCCTTCATTATTTGGTCGAGAAGCTCATAAGGGCGGGACATTTGAAGCAATACCTCCGCTCGGATGCCAGAGGTAGGGACGCTTCCCGAAATCACAACTCTGGAACCCCTAGGTTTCCAGCTGCCCCCAAAGCCATTATAAACTATATCAACGGAGGTCCATTGGATGAAGAATACGACTCCAAATGAAAGAAACAGAGGCTGTTGCGGCAGCATCGGTGCGTGAGCGCGTCAACTCCATATGGCCTAGGATAACTGGGGGGGGGGGGGCCTCGCCCCATAGATGGGACAATCATTTTCCCACCAGTAGACCCCACACGGATATTGCAGCCACACCGCGATGCCCTCATCCTGTCCCTAGAGATAGGAGACTTCGATGTGAGACGCATCCTAGTTGACCTGGGTAGCTCGGCCGATCTTGTACACGCATCGATCATTAGCCACATGGGGCGCAATCTAACAGGCCTCGAAAACCCTGTACTAATTTTGTCCGGATTCAACAGAGCGTCAACTACCTCATTGGGAGATATTGTACTGCCGGTCCAAGCTGGCCCAGTCACTCTCAACGTACAATTTTCGATGGTACAAGATTTATCACCCTTCAATGTCATCTTGGGGCGCACATGACTGCACTACATGAAAGTCATCCCCTTTACGTATCATCAAATGGTAAGCTTTCTTACCAATGATGGACAAATCGACCTATACGGCAGCCAGTTAGCCGCTCGCCAGTGCTACTAGATAGCACGAGAGGTAGGAACCAGTCAGGAGGATAAACCCCTCCCTGAGTCCACCCACGCGCTGGACCAATAACAATTACTGAGTCCGGCGGACAAAGATCCCCCGGTAGCGGATCCCCTGCAGACAATCCAAATTTTGGAGGAAGATACTCATCTTACATGTATCAGTTCCCTCTTGATGCTTGAAGAGACCCGGAACATCCAAGACGCCCTTCGACAAAGCCATGACGTTTTCGCATGGGCGCATTCTGATATGAAGGGAATTCACCCCTCCATCGTCTCTCATAAGCTTAACGTCTTGCCAACAGCAAGACTCGTTAGACAGAGGGTTAGATGTTTTCACCCAGACAGGCAAAAGATTATCCTGGAAGAGATTGAAAAGTTGCTGGAAGCCGAATTCATTAGAGAAGTGGAGTATCCGGACTGGTTGGCAAATGTAGTGGTGGTACCCAAAAAGGAAGGCAAATGGCGGGTGTGCGTCGATTACACCAACCTCAATAATGCATGCCCAAAAGACAGTTTCCCTCTGCCACGGATATACCAAATTGTGGACTCCACTGCTGGGCAAGGGATGCTCTCCTTCTTGGACGCCTTCTCCGGATACCACCAAATCCCCATGTCCCCGACCGACGAAGAGAAGACAGCCTTCATAACGCCACACGGTCTTTATTGCTACAAAGTCATGTCATTCGAACTCAAAAACGCTGGCGCCACTTATCAGAGACTGATGACGAAGATCTTCAAGCCTCTGGTTGGCCGCACAGTGGAGGTATATATTGACGATATCGTGGTTAAAAGAAAAACCCGAGAGGAACATGTCCTCCACTTGCAAGAGGTCTTCCACCTCTTAAGAAAATATGACATGAAGTTGAATCCTTCTAAATGCGCCTTTGGCGTAAGTGCTGGCAAATTCCTGGGATTTATGGTCAGCCAAAGGGGGATAGAGGTTAGCTCGGATCAAGTTAAGGTAGTCATGGAAACACTACCCCCCAGGAGCAAAAAGGAATTACAGCGCCTCACAGGCAAGCTCGTCGCTCTAGGACGCTTTATAGCCCGCTTCACTGATGAGCTGCGACCCTTCTTCTTGGCAATACGAAAAGCTGGAGCGAGCGGATGGACAGACAGCTGTCAGAGCGCTTTCGAAAAAATTAAACATTGCCTCATGCAACCACCCATTCTAAGCAGCCCCCTCCTTGGAGAAAAATTGTATATGTACCTGGCTGTATTGGAGTGAGCAATCAGCGTTGTTCTGTTCTGCTGCCCCTCGCCCAAGGAGCAGAAACCTATTTACTACGTCAGCAGAGCATTGGCGGACGTAGAAACAAGGTATTCAAAGATGGAGCTAACGGCCTTGGCTCTTTGAAGTGCCGCCTAGAAGCTCCGCCCCTTATTTCCAAGCCCACCCGATGGTCGTGCTAACTGACCAGCCCTTTCGCAACATCCTGCACAAGCCGGACTTAACCGGAAGAATGCTTCAATGGGCCATAGAGTTGAGCGAATATGGAATCGAGTTCCAACCCAAGTTGTCCATGAAAGGCCAAGTGATGGCTGACTTCGTGCTGGAATACTCCCGAAGGCCTATTCAGCGTAAGGAACCAAGTGAAAAAGAGTGGTGGACTTTGCGGGTTGATGGAGCCTCCCGGTCATCAGGATCCGGAGTAGGGCTCCTATTGTAATCCCTAACAGGATAACATCTGAAGCAAGCCATCCGACTGGGGTTCCCCGCCTCTAACAATGAAGCGGAGTATGAGGTCATCCTATCCGGATTGGACCTCGTCCTGGCTCTATCCGTCTCCAAGCTCTGGGTCTATAGTGATTCTCAACTCGTGGTAAGGCACGTCCAGAAGGAATACGAAGCTAAGGATGAGCGCATGGCGCGATATCTGACTAAAGGGATACCTTACAACGGTTCACCGAATGGACGATCGAAAAAATTAAACGGACTGAAAATGGACGTGCCGACGCCCTAGCAGGCATAGCTGCTTCCCTCCCCATCAAAGACGCCATATTATTACCTATACATGTGCAAGCCAAACCTTCCGTCGCGGAAACCTCCACTTGTAATACCATTGAGGCAAACCAAGCAGACAACCAAGAGTGGACGGAAGACATTATAAGGTACTTTCGGACAAGCACTTTGCCCGAAGAGCCCAAGCAGGCACACAAGATCCGGGTGCAAGCTGCCCGTTTCACCCTGATCAGGGGGCACTTGTACAAGCGGTCCTTTACAGGCCCCTATCTCAGGTGCCTAAACCACTCAGAGGCCCTGTATGTATTAGCTGAGTTGCATGAGGGGGTATGTGGGAACCATTCCGGAGGTCGATCTCTGGCGCACAGGGCCCATTCGCAAGGGTATTATTGGCCCACGATGAAAAAAGATGCGGCAGCCTATGTCAAAAAATGTGACAAGTGTCAAAGGCATGCCCCCATACCACATATGTTGTCAGAGACGTTGAAACCAATTTCAGGTCCCTAACCCTTTGCGCAGTGGGGCATGGACATAATAGGACCCCTACCAGCCGCAGCTGCCCAGAAAAAATTCCTGCTCGTCGCCACGGATTACTTCAGTAAATGGGTGGAAGCTAAAGCATACGATAGCATCAAAGACAAAAGATGTCACCAAGTTCGTATGGAAGAACATCATCTGCCGCTTTGGAATCCCCCAAACCATTATAGTCGACAACGGTCCACAGTTTGATAGCATCGCTTTCCGGAATTTTTATTCGGAACTAAACATCCGGAATTCATACTCCACACCGCGTTATCCTCAAAGTAATGGACAAGTAGAGGCCACAAACAAAACCCTAATAATTACCTTAAAAAAAAGGCTCAAGTAAGCCAAAGGGAAGTGGGTAGAGGAGCTACCCGGCGTCCTGTGGGCTTATCGAACCACACCCGGATGGCCGACAGGAAACACTCTCTTCGCCCTCGCATATGGTATGGACGCAATCATTCCTACAGAAATAGGGCTACCCACTATCCGGACAGAGGCAAGACGACAGGATGATGCAAATGCAGAATTGGGAAGAAATTTGGACTGGGTAGATGAAGTAAGAGAGACCGCATCCATCAGGATGACCGACTATCAACAAAGGGCAATCACTCACTATAATCGCAAGGCAAGACCTAGGAGTTTCAAAAGTGGAACGCTGGTTCTTAGAAAGGTTTTCGAAAACACTACTGAGACAGGAGCAGGAAAGTTTCAAGCCAATTGGGAAGACCCCTATATAGTGTCCAAGATAAGTAAAAGTGGAGCCTATCATCTATAGAAGCTAGACGGAACCTCGTTGCTCCGACCATGGAATGTATCCAATCTAAAACAGTATTACCAATGAAAGAAAGATAGAAGTACAATGTGAATGAGTATGTTTTATTAATACTTGTGAAATTGTATACAAAAAGGTTCTCCGGACTATTAATACAGAGAGAAATAACAGTAAAAGTTACAAAAAGAAAAGCTCTCATTGGGAGGGCTTGCGGCCCAACTTTTCTTCCTCGCCCGGGGGAATCGAAGGGACGTCCCGTTTGATACCATGCTTCTTCATGCAACAACGGTAGCTAAAGAGATACATCTCGTTTACCTGCTTTTGGTATTCCATCTCGAGTTCCTCCCTGTGCGCAGCAAACTCAACCTCCAACTCTTCTTTTTGTGCTGATAAACGCAACTGCGAGTCCTCTTTCTGTTTTTTCTCAATTGACACCTCTGTCCGGAGTTGTCTCACCTCCTTCCTCAGCTGGGCCGTCTCGTCCTCCGCCTCGTGCATGCGAGCTTCTATAGCTTCTTCCCGTCTCTTTGTCTCTGCTAGCTCTATCCGAAAAGCCTCGTTGTCGTCTTGGGACCTCTTCAAAGCTTCGGCACTCTCTTCAGCGGCTCTCCGGGCAGCAGATAAGCTGGCTACGGCCTGCTCTAATCTCAAGCGCAATTCTTCTTCACCACTCATGCGCTGGGAGATGAAGGCCTTCATGTGGTCGGAAATCCGTAGCAGGTCTGAAAAAAGATCGCGTTGTTGAACCATGCCGCGAATAAGAAGTTCAATTACAAGCCATGTGACAAGCACACCAGTATGGCAAGAAAAATCAAGAGGAGTAAGCTATACCATTTCTGGCGCCTCAAACATTTTCACTGAAGGCAGAGCAACATTTGAGCCGGGTGGAATCCGTTTCAACATCTCTTCCAACTCCGCATAGCTGAAAGGGCTAGCGGAGGTGCAAGCCGCATCATCAACTGGACTCCCTCCTGACAAGGCGTTATGGTGTGACTCCTCCCCTGGATCCGGGTCCCCATCATTCACGGTCGGCTGGATCTCTTCGGGCGAACCCTCATCCGGGACCAACACCGGGTTGGTTGGGTTCTCTTCCGCCATCTCCGTCTCACTCTCCTCCGGATGATCCTCCTGGGCGGATGAGCAGCTGACTTCGATGGTTTCCAGAAGACGATCCTGAAGCCGCCTGCTGATGCCGGACTTTAAATCGCGGGTCGGACGAGACCTCCCCGCAGCTAGCCCCTTCACCGATACAAGTGCAAGGGAGCTCGACTCACAAAGGGGTAAACCCTGTCTTTCAGCCCCCGTTTCCTCCATTGGAGGCACCGTAGGAGGCAACGTTTCAGCGCAAGAGGCCCCGGCTACATCCGCGTCCGGATGGGGAGAGTTGGGCTGATACACTGAGGTTGCTTCCTCAGCCAGAAGAGCCAGTCGTTCAGCCGCTGGCATTGAAGGCCCCGATCCATTTTGACCAGGGACACGTACAGAATTTCTTAAAGCAGAGGGCAAGCCGGAGGAAGCTGGAGATCTTATTACTATTGCCTTTATGAGAGCTAGAGATCTTATTACTGTTCCCTTTATGGGAGCTGGAGATTTTATTACTACTCCCTTTGTGGGAGTTGAAGATTTTTTTACTATTCCCTTTGTGGGAAACTTCTTCTTCTTTCCTATTGGGGCGTCAGCGGGAGGTAAGGGCGCGGAGCGTTTATCACCAGGGGCCCTCCGCAAAGTTCCCTCTTGCCTTCTTTCCTCCCGTTTGTTGAGAAGAGCTTTGCGTGCCTGGGCGTCTGCCTTTCGCACCTCCGTGTAGAATAGGAGATCTATGAGAATAAAATGCTCCCCAAGCACTACCTTTTTTGGCAACTTCCTAGGGAGAATATTGGTGACGTACGCCTGGGGCTCCCGGACAACGGCCAACAAGTTTCGCGTAGTAAATAGCGTCTGATGATGCCTCTCCACTGCAGTAATCTCAAACAGTTTGTTCAATCGGTCGAATGACGTTTTTTCCACCCACTCGACCACGCGACCCCTCTTGTCCGTACATGCATTATCAGCAACCAAAGATGTTAGCCATCTGATAACCCCAAAATAAGAAGAGCAACAGATGAACGCCGGACAAACCCCACAAGCTGCCTTACCCGGAAGCACCAACGAACGGTTTGGGGAAAACGGTCTCTCTGGATGCTCCAGTAGCCCAGCCCAGACACCCCGAACTAATACATGCCCCTTGGCTCCTCCCTTCGTCGAATCCGGAAGATCAGTCACCAATTGGAGAGAAGGCAGGCTGGCAGCTAGGCTGAAGACGTCATTTTTCCCCTTCTTGATGGAGTAGATGAAAAAAAACCTCTAGCAGTGAAAGGTCCAGGTTGAACAGCATGCTCAGAATGCTGCACCCCATCAGTACTCGGACCATGTTGGGATGGATGTAGGCCGGGGGGATCTGGGTGAAGTGGAGAAATTCTTTGAACAACGATGGGAGGGGGAACCAGAGCCCAGCATTGAATTGCTCCTTGGTGAAAAAGATAGCGTTGTCCGCAGATTTCTCAGTCGACACGGCCTCTCCGTCCATAAGTTGAACGGACACGCCATTCGGGATGTAGAAGCGTCCGCAAAACTCCCTCACGTGCAGCTTGTCCACGGATTTTTTCACATGAACCTCTTCGGACGCATCTTTTCCGCTCTGCCCGGCCGCGCTAGAAGAAGTAGCGTCCTTGTTCGCAGACATTTTTTAGAGTGGGGTTGAAGCGGAACCTGCATGGCAGGATGCCAACAGTAAAAAATAAGGACCCGGCCCCACAACCCTAACGGCAAAGACGTCCAAAAAACCTAACATAACCAACATCTCCATCCTAACCCTTGACTCTACCCCAAAGAAGGATCGGCAACCCACAAAAGGTGTAGGAGGCAACAGAAACCCTAACGTACCCAAAACACAACAGAATCCCCCGAAAAAGCCCTAAAAAACCAACACCGACCCCCAGTCGCAAGTAATTTGCCCAACAAGCCAGAAGCAACCGCAAAACAAACACAATAAGGAGAAGGCAGGGATAGAGAACGTATCGAGCGTAAACTGGGAAAATGGAGATGAAGTCCGCGATGCAGTCACCGTCACAACACGAGTATTGCTAGTAGAAACCCTAGAACCTCACTCACAGACGAAGGTACGCAGAAGGTTGAAGAGAAAGCACTACCAGCAAAAAATGCAGAAGAAAAAAAATGCAAGAGTGAAGGGCTCAGTCTGCTATTTATAGCGAGACAGCCCCTTGGTATCCCAAACGCCCAGCCGCGCCGTTGCTAAAAAGACACGCTGCTTGGGAAATCCCAGAGACGGCGGCTCGTCATAAATACCCTGTTTCCTCTTCGCCTCCGCGCACCACATGACCCAATGAGCGCAAAAAGTAACATCAGTTTCAAAAAACAATCATTTTTAACTCGCTCATTTAGCCCGGGCAAAATCGGCAGGTTAAAAAGGGAGCATTGTAGGGACCCCTCCCCCTGATGACACGTGGCGCGCTCCCCTATCCAGACTCCCTCAGGGAGAAGCACACGTCACTCGTGAATGTCATGCCCGGACAATAACATATCCTATCCGGATCATTGACTGAAGTGAGCAAGTCTTGCTACATCATTCCGACAGCCTCCCACAGCCCACATTCCGTCGCCTGCAGAGTGAAAGGACAGGAATGATGGCAAGTAGCCTCCCATGATCTTTGACAGCCGTCTATAGGGTGATGATGACTCTGCCACCACCTAGAGGCATCATGACGAGCCAAAAAGTCTTCCCATCATTAAAGAGGGAGGCAGAGCTTCTGACACTATATATAAGGACCTTCACACAAGGAGGAAGGTAAGCTTGCTATACCTAGAAAAAGACCAACTGCTTAATCTCTCTAGACATGGCTGACAAAACCATCGGAGGGTGTGTCCGGACACCTTGTCCGGACATCTTTTGCAGGAACAACTGAACCAGAAATCTATCTTGGTTGAAAGCGTGCGTCCACTTGGCAGCTACGTGGATCATCGGGACGCAAGGCCTCAACAGGGTCGAACTCATAAGGCCAATTATGATTAAGCAAGTAGCTTAATTATTAAGAGTGGATGGAGAGAACCTTTACCTCTACTTTAAAGAATTCAAAGTAGAGCATGAGACTTTTCAAGACCCCAACTACAACATGGACTTTGTGAGGTTTAAGCTATATCCATTCCCTTTAAAAAAGGGAACAAGATTATATCTCCTTGGATTAAGCCCTAGGTTGATTAGTGTTCAGCTTGAAATATAAATTAGATTTTTAAAGTAATACTTCCAACCTAAATGTACAACAACTCTAATGAGGAAAATTACACTTTTCAAACAAAGTAAAAGAGAGTTGTTTTATAATTGTGAATAGTGAGTTTTAGATCATATTGTGACATTTTGACCATGTTTTAGATCATAAGTATGAAACACTGAGTTTGAATAAAATGTGCATATGTTGAAAATCCTCCCATTGAGATTACTTGCACATAATTTTAGCTTAGTTGAAAAAGGAGTCCAATGCATCCCTCTATCCTTAGTACTTTTAAAAATATTTTATTTGTGTATGTCAAATTTCTATTTAATTTTATCTAATTTTTCCTTCGTTTTTTGCAAAATTCACCAATCCTTTTTGCAAACACTTGAACAAAAAAAATTGCATTGAGAATTTTCACTTACCCTTCAAATATTTCAATTCCCCTACACCAAGGCCTCCTCACCATGGATGCTCCTGAATCTCTAAGATTCTAATTAAGCTATAGCCTCTCCTTATATATATTTGGAGACACCATCATGCAAAACACAAAATTTGGAATGATTAAGTTTTTAGTGTCATTGCCAAGAAAGGTACATCATTGTGAGGATAGTGAAGCAATGTGTGGGTTTATTTGGTTGTCATTGTCAACAGAACCCTATGAACGCCTTTTGCTATGTTTCCTTTTATTTCACTTTATTTGTAATTGTATATATTAGTCTTTATTTAATTATTTGGGGATTGGTGGATTGTTGGAATTATATATGTTTCTTAAAAAGATTTGCATGTTTATGGTTGATCTTAATAGACTAAATTAAACTAAGGATAACTAAGACCAATTTGTTAAATCCATATTGACTCTTCCTAACCTTCATAACATGAGTTAACGTGGAAGCAACCATAGTGAGAATGAGGGGAACTAAATTCCCTAAATTCAAACCCTTAAAGATTACCTTCAATCATGCACCCACAACAAGTGCATGTTCTTGCATGAATAGTAATTCTCTACTATGTTTAACCATTCCATGTCATTAAGCCAATTATGATTGAGCTACTAACCCTAATTATTAATAGTGGATGGAGAGAACCTTTGTCTCTACCCTAAAGAATTCAAAGCAGAGTATGAGATTTTTCAAGAGCTCAACTACAACATGGACTTTGTGAGGTTTAAGTTATTTCCATTCTCTTTAAGAGAGATGACAAGATTATATTTCTATGGATTAAGCCCACGGTCAGATTGGTATTTAGCTTGAAATATAAACTAATTTTTGAAGCAATACTTCCAATCTGAAAGTACAACACCTCTAATGAATAAAATTACACTTTTTAAACAAAATATAAGATAATTGCTTTATAATTGTTAGGAGAGGCACCAAGATTCGATCAACTCGTGTTCTCAACATGGCTATAAACCACGTTGCTTGGTTAATCCATTTTACAATGGCTATTAGGCTAATACACTTATGAAGCGATTGAATGTTGAGTTTTAGATCATATTGCGAGGTTTTAATCATAGTTTTTTCAAAACACTAGTATAGGAATGAAATAGATGCTCAAATTAATATAATTGATTTTGAAATATTTATATATGGATGAGAGGATAACTCACTATAGAAAAGTCAATTAATTAGCTTAGGCAACTAATCGTATCATAGATTAACTAGGTTTTGAATTGTTGACTCCCAGATTAACTAGTTCTTGGAGAGATTGATTGCTTCGCCTTTTTTAAACAATCTTGTTCTTGGAACAATGCTTTCTGCCAATAGTGCATGTTGTCATATATATTTGTCTCTAGCTAGAAGAGTTGGGGTCATTTTGTTCTTCCTAGTTGTAATTAACATATTGAAGTAGAATTTTTTAAGAAGGAAGTTGTCAATGACTTAAAAAAATAAGTGGTTAGAAAATTATGAGCTTATAATCCAGAGATGCAAAGGATGAGAGGATTGTATTTGTAGACATAATTAGAGGAGATGGAATTCAAAATTAGAGGAAGGTTTGAATATTCTAGTGCTTATGACAAGCCAGTTGTCATGACCCGTAAATAGTGGCGAAACTAATGATTGAATGAGAGAAAGGATGCTTTGTCACGGCCCATAAATAGTGCATCCAACTGGGATTTTAGAAAGAAAAACAAAATGGTGGTTGGAAGTTCTGACAGTCAGATCTAACTACTTTTTAAAAAGGTGGTTGAGAAAACGAGGATGGTGACTTTTTTTTTCAAATTAATGATCTCTTAAAAATGGGCTTTTTTCTTTCTTCATAATAGAAAATAATAAAATAGTTTTTATTTATTTAAATATGTTATTTTTTAGAATAAGTTTAAAATATTTTATATTTTTGTAGATTATTTTGAGAAATAATTAAAAATATGAATGATATTTTGAAAAATTTTATATTATATATAAATGGATAGATAACAAAAATTATTTGAGAAAATTTAATTTCTTATATAGAATTTTATTTTAAAAACTAAGTTTTTAGAAAAAAATTATTTCATGAGAAGTCAATTTAAACCATATACTATGCTAGTTATAATATATAGTAATTAGAAAATAAAACTCACTTTTCTGTTCTTAAGGAAAGAAAGTAGAAAACAGTTTTTACTTAACAAACTTGTTTTCATGGTTTTTTTATTTGAAGAATAGAAAATTATTCTAAAAAATAATTATCAAATAAGCCTTTAAACTTCAAACCGTATTTATCCGATTAAACTACTGCTACTCTGGCTAGGTTTTTTATTCATATACAATTATGACATGCTTATACAGTGGATTGTTTCTCAGTACATTCTTTATGACATGCTTATGTCTAATTGTCTATGAATAATAGAGAAACAATTCACTGTATAAGCATGTCATAAAGAATGTACTGAGAAAACAAACTTCAACTGCAAAATAATTTTATATTTTCAGATTCTTAGTATTTATGAATTCTACCTTATTGACACATCTTATTTAATTATCACATCTTTATGTACTGATATAGACTTTTCATGCCATAATAAAAGATTGTACCGCCCAGAAGAGAGACTTAGACTCCAAACTAACTACTTTTTATTTTTTAGATTCTTAGTATACACACATTCAACATGAATTTGTCACATCGATATGTACTTGATATAGACTTTTCATCCTCTTTTCAATCTCATATTTTTTTTGTTTGATGATTAAAGTATTTATAAACATATAGATATTTTAAATATTTTTTTTGAAACTCATTTTTCAAATATTAGTACATAAAATATTTTGTATAATATCCTTATTCCTTAGTGAAAAGAATACTTTTTAATTGAATTAAAAATCGAGTCAAGTATCTTTATGTACTGATATAGACTTTTCATGCCATAATAAAAGATTGTACCGCCCAGAAAAGAGACTTAAGACTCCAAACTAACTACTTTTTAGTTTTTTAGATTCTTAGTATCCACACATTCAACATGAATTTGTCACATCGATATGTACTTGAATATTAGTACATAAAATATTTTGTATAATATCCTTATCCCTTTGTGAAAAGAATACTTTTTAAACGAATTAAAAATCGAGTCAAGTATGTAACAAGTCGAGAGGCATGGGGAAGTACTTCATCTTTGTTGTGGATGAAGAAGTTGACATGCATGCGATGCGAATAGTTCAGCTGTGTCCCAGCATTCTAATTAAGGTTTGTATATATAGGCCATGGGGAGAGTAAGAAACATCAGGCATAAAAATAAATGTAGGTTTGAAGAATAGGAATATGTCCCAAGTAAGACGCATGAAGAATAGAAAACTTAACAAAAATTATAGGAAAGATATATAAATTTTTCTTAATTATCTCTCTTCATGCCAATAATATTTGTATAGACATGACAGACATCTCGCCAAATGCTTTCTCTTCAGGTCATTATTTGTATAGACGTTGAAATTAGGATAAGTTCATGATGTCAAGTTGGTTTTTAGGATGAGTTGATGATGTCAAGTTGGTTTTTTAGGATAAGTTCATGATGCCTGGTTTTCTATTTTGAATTTCTTATTATTAATAATTTTGATTTAAATTATTTATTTTATTTTTAAGAAAGTCAATGTTTAAATTAGGATAAGTTCATGATGTCAAGTTGGTTTTTAGGATAAGTTCATGATGTCAAGTTGGTTTTTAGGATAAGTACATGATGCCTGGTTTTCTATTTTGAATTTCTTATTATTAATAATTTTGATTTAAATTATTTATTTTATTTTTAAGAAAGTCAATGTTTATAAAAAGAAAAAAAATAGAAGGAATTTGTCAATGACTTTTAAAAAAAAACAAGTGGTCTGGAAATTATGAGGATCTGGAGATGCAAAAGGTGATGGAATTCAAGTGGTTAAAAATTTATGAAACTAAATGCTCCAAGAAAAGAAAGGATGCTTTGTTATAAATAATACACCCAACTTGGATTTTAGAAAGAAAAGCAAGAGAAATAATAATAATGATGCATTTGGGAGATGAATAGCTGGTTCAAGTGGGACTTTGAAGAAATTCTGAAACTTACATCTTAACTATATCTTAAAAATAGGTGCTTGAGAAATCATGAAAGTTGTACCATAGCTAGCCATAATGACCCTCTTTTAAAAATCACTTGAAATCAATAATTTCATAATTAAAATGTAACAATTTGTATTCAATTCTATAGATATTATTTGTTTTAAGTTCAACAGGCTATTATGGCTTTAAAACGTATGTATAAGGTTCAAATGAGTTCACACTTATATAACATTGATAACTTTTTCTTTAATTCAATGTGGGATATCATAAATATGTCAATACTTGCACTCAATTATATAGATATTGTTCGTTTTTAGATCCTTCACGGTTTTAAAATGCATCTACAAAATTAAAAGAAGTTTATATTTATATAGTATCATGGACTTTCTCTTCTATTCGATATGAAATATTATATAAAATAACATTGATTCTTTAAAATAGAAAATAATGAAATGCCTTTTTTGATAAATTGTTTTAAAAAGTATATTAACTTTTAGAATAAGTTTAATTTATTTTTAGATTATTTTGAAAAAAAAAATGAATAATATTTTAAGAATTTTTATATTGTATATAAATATACAATAAGGATTAATAAAAAAAAAAACTGTTTTTCATATTTCAATTTTCATGCAAAATTTAGTCTTAAAAAATAATTAAAAGCCATTTTCAAGAACAAATTGTTTTTAAAATATTAATTCCCAAGTAAACCCAATAACCTGACAACCATAGTAAATTGATGGACAGTAGGGAAGATATTATTTTCTCATTCTGAATCCATCTGATGGCCCCCAAATTCATGTCTATATACTGTAGTTTTCTCTGAGCATTTACGAGGATCTTGGCCTTTGCAGTAACTTTGTTATTATTATTATTATTATTATTTTTAATCATTCAATGGCAGAAGCATCTATATGCTATTGAAAACATATGATCATCACGTGAACCAGTGAGTTAATCGAAAGAAGTAGGCATCTAACATGGCTACTTGTGTACATTTAAAACAATGACTAATGACTAATGATATTTACAGGTACGCTAAGTTAATTAACTGCTAGCATATATATTCAATGGCTTGTTCCCACTTGTCATAAATGCTTACTTCAATGAAACATATTTGGTTATAGTTTGACCATGTATCCTATTAGTATATCATTTAGAAAGGTAGCTGGTCTCGATCATTAGTCATTACATTGTTTCCATATGAATTCAACATCGTTGCGATCATTGTTAATTGCCTCCTCCGCATGTTTCATTGCTATTATGGGCGATGGGGGTCTAGGAAAGGACAAACAAGAATACATCCCACTCGTTCCCTAAATGTTTATGGAATCTTTAACGTCATCGCTTATATCTCATAAACAAGCGGGAAGAGAGCAGGTAGAATATTTTATTAAGCAATCATCTCGTCTTGTTGTCATCAGCTGTCCGGGGACTGATAGGCATCTCACCAAATACTTTACCTGCAACCCTTCTCTCTCTTCACGTCATTATTTAATTAGGATAAGTTCATCGTTGTCCAAGACAATTTCTGGGTTGATTATTAATAATTTACCTCAAATTATTTTATTTATATTTTTTTTAAAAGCCAATATTTCTATAATTTAGATTTGGGTAAATTATCTATCCTAAGTTTATTAAAAGTTAGTCTATATGATTCCATAAACACATTATTTTACCCAAAAACTAATTTAAAAATTATTACATTTTCACAAGTCGAATTATTCATCTTTTAAAAAATGAACTCAACATAAAAATGAATCTATCTTTTAATGAATTTATTTTCGTTGAAGTACGAGTTCAATTAAAAAATAAAATCAATGAAAAATATCGTATTTTTCATATTTATTTCTTAAATATTAATTTTTTATTTAAAAAAAAAAAAGTAAGAAATCTTATGAACAAATGGTACATTGGATTCGGAGGAAAGAGGTTGAGAGAAGTTGAGAGAGGTTGGTCTCCTTCCTCCCGTGGGCTGTGAGAAGGTGGGCGACTACTTTACTGTGATTTTTCCAACACTGATGTGAGATTGATTTGCCCCAAAGATTGGCGGTTTATCTAATTAAAACAACACTAATTCAGATGGCCAAAATAAAGAGATTTGGTGGAAGATGAAAAAGACATATTTGGCTCATGCAGGAAAATTGCAGACCTCATGGGCCATAGTCCATACCATCCAAAATTGTGACTGATCGATGAGAGTCCACTTTTCCAAGGTGGTTTGGAAATTTTAAAAGCAGGATAAGATTAAAAATAACTGTAACTCTTGGGTAGAGCTCAAAACGTAGTTTTCAACAAGATTAGGAAGTCGCCTGAAAAGTGAACCCCATCATCCATCACAAAAAGTATTAACGAATACAAAGACTAAAGGTGGAGAAATATTATCAACTTGATGTGATAGCAAATTAATTTTTGAAATAAAAATAGTTATTCTATATAATAATTTATAAGCGTTAATTTTACTCAAATTCTTAGATAGATATGTTTAGCAATTCTTTAAAAATAATTTTTTTAATGTAAAATATATTTATAAGAATGTTAACTAACAAAATCTGAAATTACCAATGAATTAGCTTAAGGGTATGAATGAAATCAATCCTAATTTATAATATAAGTTTATTGGCTCAAAAAATAATTGAATATAAAAGAATAAAATCAAAGTAGTGACTTTGAGAGAAAATTAATATTATTCTTAATTTAAATTGAAATTTATTTATTTATTATATATTAGTTTGAATTAAAATAGAATATAAAATTTGAATTAGAGTAGAAGATAGAGTTTGAATTATGATAAATTCAAATATATTTGTATATAAATATTTATCATTATAAATGATAATGGTATGTCATATTTTATTTCTTTATACCCTTAGCCTCATGGGTAAAGCATATACGAATATTATTATCTCTTCACTTACTTTCCTTGAAAATAATTCTTTTATTTGGACCTCTCCTACCTCTAGGATTATAGTCATGTATTTATTTATAATTTTTTCAAGATTTCTTTCATAAAAAGATGAGTAATAGTAACTTTTATTGTAGTATTATTCAAAGTAATATTTTTAATAAAAATATTTTCCTTAAAACTAATTTTAGGAGGATCATTTATCAGGTATTTATTTAAGAAACATAATAAGCTATCTTTCAATTTTCAAAAAAATATTTTCTAAAATTTATTAAAAAAAGAATTCTTTAAAAATATACGTAAAACCAAAGTTTAGTTAATCTTGGTTTTAATGATAACAAAACAAGATTTGAAATTAATAATTATATTTCAAGTGTGATTAGGCAAGAAGATTTCCTAAACGGTAATTATAAAGACAAAATCAAGTCAAAGAGAAATCAATAAGAAGAAAAAGACCTCAAAGAGAAGTATTTTTTAAGACCTAAACTCCATAGGATCTCTTTATAAAGTTGTTGGTGCACTAGGTCTTTCATGCATTACATTATTAATTTATATACCAAAATCATCCAAAAGTAATTTTGTTTTAAATCCTTTAAAATTAGATAATTTTATGTTTTCAATTAAAACCTTATATCAAATGTTTTCCAAACTTGTTTAGAAGGTTTTAAGTTAAAAAAAAAAGGTTGTTAATCAAAAAACGGCTCAACCAATTGAACCGGGTGAGGAACCACTCGACCTATTTAGCTCAACCAGTTAAAGAGTACAAAAATCTTCTCTTTCTTCTAGAACGGTTATTCAACCAGTCAAGGTTGAGCCTTAACCGGTCGAGGTTTGGTTAAGGGGTGGTCGAGGTCTAATGGTCACCTGCCAAATATTAAATGCTAACGGTTAGTCAACTAGTCGACTCCCAACTCAACCTATCGAACCCTCAACGACTAGTTTGACATTTTTCTTTTATAAAAAAACTTTAATCTTCATTGTTTGATGAATTTAACTTTCCTAAACCTTTCTTAAATATATTTAAGCTTGGAAGAGTATTTTTTTAATGCACCATTATTCTAAAACTTGCATATTTTTAGTACACCATTCAATCATAGTTTTCTTGTATCGTTTAAATCTTAAAGTTTTGTACTAAGATTTTGTGAGATCATTTATTATCTTTAGTTGTAAATCTTTGAGATGAAAAATCTAAATATGAGGTATCACTCAAGGATTCTCAAGTATGAGGTATCACTTGAGGGGTTATTTAAGAGTGAGGTATCTCTTGAGGTTTGTAAAGGTTGCTTAGATCCAAAAGTGTAAGAGGGTGGATTGGAACTGTAATTCAATTGTATTTCTTAAAGATTTGATTTGGAAGTTTTGAATTAGTAGAATCTTAACTTTGAAATTGAAGTTAGAGGAGAGTGGATGTAGGTTGGGTTACGTTGAACCACTATAAAAATCTTGTGTTTGCATTATATCTTCTTTATTCTTTTACTTTATATGCAATTATTTTTATATTATTTTATTATATATTTGCATATAATCATCTTTTGCATTCATATAACTTAAACTTGAAAAAATAGACTATCACCCTATTCACCCCTTTCTAAGGTGATTACTTTAAGTTGGATTAATTTTTTTTTTAACAATATATTTTATAATTAAAATATATTTTTAAAAAGGCTATCAAACCAAACCTAAACTATATTTACAACTTATTTTCTCATTTCTTGTTGTGGATAGTCCTAATGGAACCTAGAATATTGGAGAAATGATTAGAAACTTAATCAAATGAACAAAGGTTGGTAGAAGATGCCAAATTTTAGGTAGTAGCTAGGTTGGAGAAACAAAGAAAGAAATGGTTGATTGTACTAGTAGACCTAACAGGATGGTATATATTTTAAAATTTGAGAAAAGTTAGAATATTCTCACCCTCATCACAGAGCCAATTTCCTCGCTTTGCTATATAAATAATATATCCAATGTGTGGAGTTTATCATGTAAATTAAATCAACTATTCAAATTAAGAATATTCTTATAGATAAATTAAATTAAATTTTAAATTTTTGAAAATTTTCCAAACTTTACTTTCCAACATCCCCTCCTTAAATTTGATTCCTAATTCTAATTTTTGACTTGTATTTTCATTATTCAATGAATCGAATGACTTTTCTTTAATTCCTTAGTCATGCAAAACTACATCATTTTTTTGACTTATATGCAGGGTCGACTAGAAGGTAAACGGGGGTGACCGATATTAGGGATGGCAATGGGGCGGGTCATTTCGGGTACTCGTCCTGCCCCACCCCTAATGGGACGAGATATTATTTTCTTAAACGGGTATAGGATGGGTTTGAGATTTTTTTTGAAACCCGGGGCGGGTTCGGGTATTGCTCCGCCCCGATTATATATAAAATTAAAATTAAATTTAATTTAAAATTTAAAATTAATTTAATTTAATTTTTATTTTATTATTTTTAATATATAGATAATAATAAATTATTTTTAATAAAATAAGTTATAAAAAATATAATAATTTAATTATTTATAAAATATATTTATTTTAATATAATTAAAAAATTTAAAAGTAATTTAAAAAAAATTAAAATTAAAATTAAATAAAAAGTTAAATGGGGCGGGTATGGGAATGTAGCATACCCGCCCCACCCCGAACCAGCCCCGTTTCCATCCCTAAGGTCCGATATCCTAGGATGAAAGATAAAATGCTTTGTCCTATAAATAATACATCCAAGGTGTCTTATTAAGTAAAAGAAAGAGATGTTTAAAAAAAAAACAAAGTCGAACATGCATTTTTGTATTAATTCAAAGGTTCAACCACAAAAAATGCGATTCAAATTCTAGTCATTTAATGACAATACAAACAAATGATCAGAGTAATTAAGATACAAATATTGAAATTAAAAAATACATATGTAACATTATCTCATTGATGATGTTTTTTTTTGAAAAGTTAAAAAATAAAACGGACATCGAATCCCTCAATTGAGACTATAAAGGTGAGGAAGGCAAAAATTTAAAAACCTCACAACACGTCTTTCTGTTTTTGGTAATTTTAAGTAGAAGTTGTTTAGAAATAGTGGTTTTTATTTTTATTTTTAAGAACAAAAGGTGGTTGGGAAATCAGGAAACTTATCGGTGGGTTTTGCATTACAAAATCAACAAGAAGTTGGAGTTCTGAAAGTCGCGAGTGAATACGTACTGACAACGTTAGAAAATTATGAAAGGCATATAATGCCAATAGTTTGACAACCATACAACAGATTACTTTTTTGAATCCTTCTCAAGGTCCCTGAATTCATGTCTCTATGTATATATATATATTCAATATGATCACATGAATGATCGCTGAGTTATATATCAATCAGTTGATCATTTTATTGGTTGAATAACTCGAACAAACTTATACACAAAAAGATTCAAATTTCATAATAATTCAATGCATGGTGATAACTTTTATTTTTTATTTTTTATGATTAATTATATAATTTAAAAATGTTAATTATTTTGAGAGTTTGGGATTCAACAGTACCCCCGCCAAGTATAGCATTTGTTGTTTCGTGGAAACACCCAGCAAGTGGGTGCCGGCTATCACATATTTTTTATTTTTTATTGTTCTCGAGACCACCAAATGGTTGGGCAACATTCAAGGATCGGCTAGCTCATTGGACAAATTTTTTTTTAATATAAGCTAAAATGTTTGATGGGACAAATTCCTAGTGCCCTGGACCCTATAAAACCAGTATTCCTCGACTCCTCGATCTCAAGAGTAAAGACCATCTCTATATTAATTTCCTTGTCTAGCTACACGGTTTCCAAGTCATAGGGAGAAAGCATGGGTGGTGGAGGAGACTTCATGGTAACAGTGAGCAGGAAGGAGGTAGTGGCGGCTGCGCTGCCTGTGCAGGAGTACTGGCTGCCACAATCTAACCTGGACTTGCTTTTGCCTCCAGTAGATGTGGGTGTGTTTTTCTGTTACAAGAAGCCACATGGGAGTGGGAATGGAGGTGATGAATTGAGGTTTGGGTCCATGGTTAGGGTTGTGAAGGAGGCCTTGGCCCAAGCACTGGTGTCCTATTATGCATTTGCAGGCGAGGTTGTGAGTAACTCAGTGGGTGAGCCTGAGCTTCTATGCAACAACCGCGGGGTGGATTTCACAGAGGCCTATGCGGATGTGCAACTACAAGACCTCAATTTGTATAACCCTGATGACAGCATTGAAGGCAAGCTTGTCCCTAAGAAGAAGAATGGAGTCCTCTCAGTACAGGTAACTCTCTCTCTCTCTCTCTCTCTCTCCCCCTCTCCCTCTCATCTTACCTCATGGTGAAAATCTCTCTGTTGGGTGGCAAATGTATGTGTGACTATCTCACGGTGAACATGTATTTGTCTCCGTCTTCGCGTATATCTCGTGGCGTATACTCTCTTTCACCCTTTCTATATATATAATTCTCTTTCTCTCTCTAAGTATGTATGTTTATTTGAATATGTGTATCTTACAATGAACATACATGTGTTTCTCTGTCACGTATATTATATAATTTATATTCTCTTTATTTCTTTGTATGTATGTTATTTTTCTAACAAATTTATAAAATAAAAGGCAAGAACAAGGGATCAAACATAACTTTGATAATTATTTTAAATTTTCAATTTTAGAAACAAAAATTGGAAGCTAAAAAATAATTCTATTTATATAGATCCACCCACCTCCTGTTCTTCTTTGCCAAATCAACAGTAATTTGTGAACATTGCGATTCATAAAAAATTACTAAGAAAATTATTAAAAAAAAGGTTTTTTAATATGTGATCATCAAACATGTTTTTTTTTTTTTTTAATAAAAATGAATTTAAATCGATTAGTGTTCATTTGGACATCCTTCATATTTTTTTTTTTTAAAAAAAAGAAAACAATACTAATTTTTGTATATATAAGATATGTTTATATTGACTAGGTGATATTTTTAAAAATTATCTTAAAAGAAATTAAGATGTTAACAAGTTTTGTATAAGATATTTTACTTCTTATATAGAATTCATTTGGATGTTCTATTTTTAAAAATAAAAATAAGATGTGTGTCCGAACCCATACTTAGGTATTGTCCGAATATATTTCCTATATTTTTTTTATAAATAGAAAACCTCTATAAAATTTAGGAACACTAACATAAAAATGATTGGATTTACTTTATATTTTATAAAACCTAGTTTTAAAGATTTTTAGACTCGATTTAGGATTTTTTAAATAATATTTTAATCTTTTAAAATAGTTTTTAAAAATAATTATCTTTTAAAAATATGTTTATGGGAGTTCTTATATTTTAAATAGAATTTATGACTATTTTTATTTTTAAAATAAAATAAATTCAAATGAAACCTTATGCTCTCAAATTACATAAATTGTAAAATTAGAAGTACATATGAATCGGGATTTAAGTTTAAGGATGATAATAAGGTAGATTATTATTTTATTTTTTTATGGTAATGGCCTTACCTCCGAAGGTACAAGTTCAGGATAAGTATAAATAGATCCGGATATGATTTTGTTCACTTAACTGATCGTATATGATATTATTGATTTTTTCTTTTTGAAGTTTTTTTAACATATATAAAATATTATTTTTTTATTAAAAAATTATAAATATTTTGAAGATTTATTTATTTATAGATTATATTTAATTTATTATTTTAAAAATAAGAAAAATTGAAAAATTGAAAAATATAATAAAGGAATCGTGGGGGATGTGAGTTGTCCTATGTCCTGTCCTCTTTATTTCTTTATTTATTTTTTATTTTTTATTTATTTTTTATAGGATAGAAATAGATAGAAATAAATGGGATGAGGTGACATGCCAAACCTAGCCCCTTCCCATACCAACTAGATTTCCGTAGGGTGTTGACTCCATTACAATGTTATGGGTGTTCTAACACATTGGTGGATCATATGCTTGGTCCAAAATAAGAAAAGAAACCACTCGTAAGAAATTCATTTTTCTTGCAATGGATCCACGCACCTGAAGCATTTTCAGTCAAAGAAGTTGATATTCTCGAAGAAATGACGTTGAAGATTGATGGCCATAATTTCAGATAAGAAGACACCTAAATTGACTAAGGCACAAATTAATACACTGTATTTATGGTTTAACATAGTATGAGGCAGAGGAAAACAAGGACGAAATTTTTTTCTTCAATCCGATCTTGGGTTTTCATATTTAACTCGCTTTCATTATACAAAAAGCTTTATTTCTTTCAACTCTTAGCATATGTGAACCCTAATTAATTGTAATGCCAATGAACTAATGACAGGTGACTGAGCTCAAATGTGGCGGAGCTGTGGTGGGCTGTACATTTGATCATCGCATAGCAGACGCCTATTCTGCCAATTTGTTCATCGTTTCATGGGCTGAGATGGCTCAGTCCAAGCCATTATCTGTAATACCATCTTTCAGGCGCTCTCTTCTCAACCCTCGACGTCCAGGCTCCTACCATCCGTCCCTCGATGAGATGTATGTCCCCATCTCAGCCTTACCTCCTCCCAAGGCTCCGCAGCCCGGTGCTGAGCATCTCATAAGCCGCCTTTACTATGTCAGTGCTGAACAGCTCAGTCTGCTCCAAACACTAGCCAGCAGCGGCGGAATCCGCAAGAGGACTAAGCTAGAGTCTCTCAGTGCATTTTTATGGAAGATGATAGCCAAAAGTGCTGTCATGGAGAATGCAAACAAAAAGATATGCAAGATGGGCATTGTGGTAGATGGAAGAGGGCGGTTAAGCAGTGGGGATGAAGATAAAACGGCTCTGATGGCCACTTACTTTGGAAATGTACTGTCCATTCCCTTTGGTGAGAAGATAATTTGTGACCTGAAAGAGCAACCATTGAGTTGGGTGGCAGATGCAGTGCATGACTTCCTAGAAAGGGCAGTGACCAAGGAGCATTTCTTGGGCCTCATAGATTGGGTGGAGACTCACCGTCCGGAGCCGGCTTTAGCAAAAATATACTGCAGTGGCAGTAGCGATGGACCAGCATTTGTGGTGTCATCAGGGCAGAGATTCCCGGCGTCAAAGGTGGACTTCGGGTGGGGGAGACCGGCTCTGGGGTCATACCATTTTCCATGGGGTGGGGATGCTGGGTACGTGATGCCAATGCCGAGTCCGGCAAGAGATGGCGACTGGGTGGTGTACATGCATCTGCTGAATGGCCAGATAGAGTTGATTGAGAATCAGGGAGCTCATATCTTTAGGCCTTTAACATCCGATTATCTTAAATTAGCTGACTTCCCTCACCTAAGTTAATTAGCAATATGCCTGATACATATATGTCTGCACGTAGATGTATTAATGTAGCACCTTGAACTGCCACTTAATAACTTTTATTTAAATTTATGAAAGTTAAAGAGTTGTATCAATTTATTATTGTCGGTTCATCCATTTGATCAGAATTTACTCCCTCGACACCCAACATAATCAATATAGAAATTAAGGGAAAAGTTTTTGAATACACAATTCCGATTTTGATACAAATTAGGTCAATAGTTCTTGCAATCATAAATGATGTTACCTTCTTATTTTTCCTTAGTTTTCTACATGCGAAATGATAATAACAACCCAAAGTGGCCCGATACAATGATAAAGTGACACATCTTACATAATGTTTGAGCGTAAAATATCAACTCGTGGCATTTGCAGAATCATGAAGCCAATCTCTATATTAAGTTAATTATTTAATTTTAATTACTTTTACATTTGTTATCCTTTATTTCATGTTTTATAACTAAAATATTTTAAAATTTTATAATAAAATATATAACTTAAATTTCACTTGGTTAACAAGTATTATAGTGAGCACTATATATATATATATATAGAGAGAGAGAGAGAGAGAGAGAGAGAGAGAGAGAGAGGATAACACTAGATTTTAACATGAAAAATATTCAAAAGAGATAAAAACCCATTGTAGGGACCCCTCCCCTTGGGAAACACGTGGCATGCAGCTCATGGTGACGCGTGGCACGTGTTATCAGCCGGACCATCATCATCCGGATCCCCCTAAAGATATGCATGGTACAGTTATCCTATCCGGATCACCTCAAGGAAAGGCAAACGACGTTTCAGCTTCTCCTATCCAAGGAAGAGCAAAAAACGCTGGCAGAGCGTAGACATCCGGATAGTCTCCACAACACATCCGGATAATCAGCATGAGCCATCCGGATATAGATCATCTGGATGATCAATTAAAGTAAAGCGAGTCTTACACGCAATCACAACAAGCAGCCATGGCCCACATCCCATCACCTGCAGAATGAGAAGACAAGAGGAAGTGACAGCAAGTCACTTCCCACGATCATTCTACATAATCACTTTCCACGATCTCTGACAGCCGCATCACCTACCATGGTCTCTGACAGCCATTCGTAGGATGATAGTGCTCCTACTAACACCTATTGTCATCATCACAACAGAAAATATCTCCTCACCATAAATGAGAGGAACAGTACCCCTGAAGCTGTATATATATGCCTTCGCATGAAGAAGAAAGGGATGATCCCCTGGTAACCTCTTGATACCTAGTAAAAGGCCAACTGATTTATATATCTCTCTCTCACCATGGCTAACAAAACCATCGGAGGGTGCGTCCGAACACCCTGTCCGGATGCCTTTTGCAGGTGCAACCACTGAATCAAGAACCCCTTGTGTGTTGAGAATCACGTGTCCATCCATATAGCAGCAACGTGGACCATCGGATACGCGAGGCGACAACACCCATGAGCCTACAAGTGATCAAATGCATCCACTATGAAAAACAACCAACCAAATCTAAGGATTTACCTAGCATAAGTCCAATCCTTCATGAACTAGCTACTTGACCAACACCTTTTCATTTCAGCTACATGTTTTCTTCTTCTAGGACATACTTGAACTTCACACTAAGGTTGATCTCAACATTTTCTTAAAGCTTAATTAAGAAGAAAATAAGTTTTCATTTAAATACAAACTCATGTTAGGAGTATGCTTAGGAGTTTTTGATTTAGAATTACCAACTCAACTAAAGCACTCACAATCTCTTCATTTGGCAATTCTAACATGAAAGAGTACAAGTATACCCCATCCACTTTTATATAAGGCATGCTCACTTAGCCATCCAACCTTACAATCTAGGTATTACAAATCCTGTTATTAGAACTCAATAATAATAATACTATAGTAATAATAACCCCTGCAAAAGCATGGTAGAGGACAGTGCTTGGACCACGACTTTCTTCAGAACCCCAACCATGGACCCAAATGTGAAGCCATCACCTCCATTAACACTCTGATGGGTCCTTTTGTAACAGAAAAACATGCTCACATATACAGGAGTCATAACCAAATCAAGGTTAGATAGGGGTAGCCAATGCAGGAGCATTGGCAGCCCTCCTGCCACAACCTCTTTCCTGGTCACAATTATAGTGAAGTCTCCTCCACCACCCATGGTTTTCAGCTAAGAGAGAGAGAGAAACGGAAAAATGGGAATGGTTTGTAGAGGGGATGAGGAGTGGTGGATTTATCGACGACTAGGAAGCAACCAAAGAGATCTCTATACGTAGATCCACTTTGGCTTGTGATGGAAAGACTTTGGTGACATGAGAGCGAAGTTTTTTGTGATGTTGGCATCAAAGATGAATTTATCAGTAACGATGGATATATCAATACTTCAATTTTATGAATATATCGGAGATATATCAACGGATATTTTGATACAAACGTAAAAATTAATAAAAATTAGGAAAATCTTAAAAAAAATTCTAAAAAATTATATAAGAAATAAAAATAGATATTTTAAAGTTATTTTTTTTTTTAAATTTTATAAATGTACATTTATTATTAAGTGGTATTATAGATTATTTTACAATATTATTATGATAATATGTCTAATTTTAAAATATATTTAATATTAAAATTATGATCCATTTTAATTTAAATGTATTCAATGATATCAAATAAATAATAATATATATATAATTTTTTTAATATTTATATTTATTATATTTAATAATTATATAGATTATATAAAAAAGACCTATTAAGAAAATTATCTTTTTATATTTTTAGTAATAAATTAAAAAATATATATAAATATAAAATAATTATAATTTATTTATTTAATAATAAAAAATCGAAAAATCAGTGAAAGATTGATAAAATATTAGTTGATGGATTCATCTTCCTGAATTTTGTGTTGGTATCCACGAATATCGGATATATGGGTAATATATCCAGATATTTTAATCCTTGGTTGAAATTAGTCATTGGCTCACTGCCCGTTGCTAGGCATGTTTCCTACTTTGAAGGTGTTAGAACTCACAAGCCTTGTGGAAAGATTGTACTGTCTATGTATAAGAATTTCAGTTTCACGAGCAACAAAGAACTTGGCTTCTTTGACTTTATGCGTGCAAGATTTTTCATTCAACCAAAAATCAAATTTTTAGATGAGGTTTAAAATGTTGGGAAATATTACTGGTATTTGGTCAAAATATCATCAATATTTCTTCGAATATTGATGATGTCGGCAACAAAAATCTCTACTGAAAGCTCAATTGTAAAGATGAGATTAAATAGAAAGTTGTTACTATTTAATCTCTACTGAAAGCTATAAAAGTGTGTTTGGTGTTGTTTTTAAAAACTAATTTTAACCATGTATTAGAAATGTTAAAAATACTATTATTTTTAAAAGCGAACCTAATCTGTCCAACCAGTAGGTGGGCTTGTTTTTTGTTTGGACCGCTGTCCAAGACTTGAAGACTACACGTACTTGTATATATACTACTGCTATAAACCATGAGTCTCGGATGTGGGAGATTCTCTCAAATATGGCAGCAAGCCACTATGGTGGGTAACCCTTTTGATATATAATATTGAAAATTTTTATATGAACTCTCTTTTTTAAAATTTATCATATAAAACATTTAAACAAATATAGATATTTAGTTATTTATATTCAATTTTATTTTTATAATAAGTATGAAAATACTATAATTAATTAATATAATAATTTTCAAATTTTAAAATAATAAAATACGTACATAGAAAAATTAAATATTCTAATTTTTCTTTCATCTTAAATATCTCTTTATACTTAAATATTTACATGTTTTATTCAATATATTAATATATTCATATTTATATTTATAATTTATTTTGGTATATCAAATTTTAAAAATAAAATATTATTAAAAACAATAATGATATATTTTTTAAAAAAAATTAAAATTTAATAAAATATAAATTCTATATTTATAATATCACTGATTTGACCGTGGTTTGACCACTTGTCTAACAATTGAACCGTGAATTGATAATTTTTTCAGTTTAATGATTGGTCAGGTTTTGAAAATATTGAAAAATACTTCATAAATTACTATTAAACGAACTCTAAATCTTCAATTTTTTTTTATTCTCCTTAAGTTTTACAAACCAATATTTAGATCAACATTCTAATTAAAAAACTTGATTTTAATTAAATTTGTTATAAATAAAGTAGAAACTTAATCTTAGTGAAATTTTTTTAAATAAAATTCAAATATAGTAGATATCAAGTCACTATAATAAGTCCTTTGAAAATAAAGCTTAAACTTGATTCTAATTAAGTTTTTTTTGTAAATTAAACTTAATCATAGTGTTATTAAAATTATGATGGAAAACTTAACTCTAATTAAATTTTTTTATAAATCAAACTTAACTCTAGTGCAATGGAGGTGATCATCCTTAATGAGAATCTAACACGAGTTAATTACTTTGTAATGATTAAAATTTAATCATCGTCACGTGAAACATCCGCGTATGCATCAAGTTGTAGCTCCTAATGGGATAGCGGTAAGATGTTGTAAATCGATATAAAAGGGTAGGCCTGATAAGGCTACTAGCTAGCTTACTATGGAAAATAAAAGAGAGGAAAATATCAATTCATGTAAAGTCATAAGTTTTCAGAATATTATATAATGAATCAAATTAATTTAGTTAAGTTAGCAAGGAATATGACACCTATAACAATTGATAGATCAGTTCCATGGTTAAAAACAACCACCCACCCCAGCTACCTGACATCCTTAATTTATCAACCTTATTATTTCATCAAATCAATTTGGGGTCTTTAGTATGACAAGATTCAATTTAAATCCATTTATATAAGTTGGATTTTTGTTTAACATGACTTATATTTTGAAAGTCTTTTAATGGCTCTTCTTCTATAATGGGGATATTTTTTTTCTTGGAAGTGATGATCGATTTTCATGTTTGCTTCAAGGGTTTGATTGACAATTTAAGCTTAGAAAAGAGTTTTCTATTGGGTATTGTGATAGCCGAAGTGCTGTACTTTTAACTAGCTAAAAATTAGATGTTCCATAAGAAGATTAAATATACTGATGTTAGAATGCATTTTATTAAGGATGTGATTACATAGGGTGTTATTGTAGTGAAAAAGATTCTTATAATGGATAATCCGACAAATATGATATGACTATACTCATTTTTGCGTTTAATTAAGTTCATATATTATTTAAACTTAATTGGTGTTGGTAGTATTTTAAGGTCCCTTTGGGGTATTGTAACATAACTATTGGCTGCCCATCATTTCAAAGGTGTGATAAGACTTAAAACAAACGATTTTTCAAATTACTTGTAAAAAATAAACAATCCAACATTTTCAACCAAGGCATGGATGCCTTTCCTATGCAAGAAAGATGCATTGATTCATTCAGGGTTGGTACACTATCAATTATATAGAAATATCTAGGCTACCTATAAGTCACTGTCATACTTCCATTGATACCAATATCTCAATTACCAAACCTTGGTAAGTGCCATAAAATCAGTTCCACTGTCGTGAAGGAAGAAAGAGTGACCCAGTCCCACACATGGACTATCGAGTACGTTGTACACCACCACACAACCTTTGTAATTAAGTATCAGTCTGGTATGGCCCATGCTTGCGTTCTTTGGTAGGATCATTGCAATTAAAGACAGAATTAATTTGAAATTTCATACTAGGTAAAATGGTGAAGTGTTCTCATGTCATGCAGGGGTGTTTTCCAGAGATTTTCTGTCTTTGAACTCGTCTCTTTGCAGAAATTTCCAGAGATCAATTAAATATATATACCTTCGTGTCTAGCATAGGTATGTATATTATGCTGTGTAGTTTTCCAGATATTTTCTGTCTTTGAACTCTTCTCTTTCAAACTCAAATAGAAAGTGAAACCCGTCATGGAGTATGCAATGGTGTTGAAGTTATCAATTATGTACCATTTGATTGAATCAAATAATTTCAAGCTATGTTTGGTTCCATAAAATTTTAGGGAAATTGCAAGCGAAAGAAAATACAATGAAAAAGTAGAAGGAAAAAAAAAGTAAAAGAAAATAAAAAAATAAATTAAAAGTCTATAAATTATTATTTTTTTTGTTACTTTAAACTCATTTTATTTATTTTAACCCATCAATATAAAGATTGAATAATTTAAAAATACAGAAGTTTTTAATTAATTTTAATTTTATTTGATTTTCTTTTATATTTTTCATAAGACAATCAAACATGAAAAAATAATTTTCCTTTGTATTTTTTTTCTTTTCTTAGTATTTTCCGGGAACAAACATAATTTCTAAGAAATTCCCAATTAACTTCTAAAATAACCCATCAATCGTTTTCAGGAAATTAAGACAACTGCAATTGGAAAATGGCATCGCTTTCAAATTTCACTTTCATTCAGTTCGTGCGCCACTGAATTGATGAGCTATATATGCAACCAAAATATGTACCACAATTAGAAGCCATCTAACCTCTCATGAGTCATGGCCGAGCTAGAAGCCACAAATTTATTAGCTACTTTTCCAAGGATCTTTGAACGCATCTCATTTGGTGATCTTGGAGGAAACCTAGGGTTTGGTATGGAAATTAATGTATCTCAGATCCTTTCTGCAGCCTTCTATTTATTTATTTTTCCATTTCAAGGAGTCCCCGCCGTTGGGGTTTATGCGACAATATATACAACCTGTGTCAATTCATTATTTCTCATCTACAACAAAATTAGGACGAATATTTTCATTCCTTCGTACCACTCTTGGTCTTTGTAGTCATTCTCATATACATCATTCAAACTTTCTTAACCACATCTACCTACACACATGCGTAACATACACATAAACCACTTGGAACTTTCATGTATATTGCTAACAGAGGGCAGGTATATGATCTATAATTTAAGATACTCAGATGCTAAAGGCCTAAAAATATGAGCAGCTTCCTTCTCAATCAAATCCATCTGGCCTTTCAAGAGGTGCATGTACACCACCCAGTCACCATCTCTGGCCGGACTTGGCATTGGCATCACGTACCCAGTTTCCCCTCCCCATGGAAAATGGTATGATCCCAGAGCCGGCCTACCCCACCCGAAATCCACCTTTGACACCGGGAATCTCTGCCCTGATGACATCACGAATGCTGGTTCATCGCTACTGCTACTGCAGTATATCTTTGTTAAAGCCGGTTCTGGCCGGTGAGCCTCCACCCAATCTATCAGCCCCAAGAAAAGCTCCTTTGTCGCTGCCCCTTCCAGATAGTCATGAACCGCATCTGCCACCCAACTCAATGGTTTCTCTTTCAACTCATGTATTGTCTTCTCACCAATGGCGATGGACAGCACATTTCCAATGTAAGATGCCATGGCTGTTTCTTTATCCTCGTCTCCAATGCTTAACCTCTGTCTTCCGTCCACCACAATGCCCATCTTGCATATCTGTTTGTTTGAATTTCCTACCACTGCAGCACTTTTGGCCACCATCTTCCACAGAAATGCAGTGAGAGACTCTAGTTTAGTCCTCCTGTAGGAGCTACCCTTGCTGATGGCTAGTGTTTGGAGTAGAATGATCTGTTCAGCCATGACATAGAAAAGGCGGCTTATGAGAGGATCAGCTTGGCGCTGCTGAGCTCTGGGAGGAGGTAAGGCTGAGTAGGGGATGTACATGTTGTCAATGGACGGATCATAGGATCCTGGATGTCGAGGGTTGAGGAGAGAGCGCCGAAAAGACGGTATTACGGATAATGGCTTGCATTGAGCGATCTCAGCCCATGAAACTAAGAACATATTGGTAGAATATGCATCTGCTATCCGATGATCAAACGTACAGGCAACCACAACTCCACCACATTTGAGCTCAGTTACCTGCCAATTGGTCATTTTTTTTTTCAAAATAAGCCTATTAGAATTAGCATGTAGTAAGAGTAATTTTACCATGAGAGCATACATTGCAACTTAATTCTTTGAATATCCTTCACGACAAAGATCAATAAAAAAATGCGTGCATTCACATTAAAAATTCAGTATTAAGTTTTCTCGTGAGTTATTTCCTTTCTATTTTGAACCAAGAATGTGATCCACCAGCTTACATAAATAAAAACTACATATTGTCCCATTAATGTACAAATATGCTTATATGCTGTATTTTGATATTCAGGGAGGGAGAGGGTTACCTGGACAGAGAGAACGCCATGCTTTTTCTTAGGGACAAGCTTGCCTTCAATACTTTCGTCGGGGTTATACAAGTCGAGGTCTTTTAGCTTTACATCTGCGTAAGCCTCCAGGAAATCAACCCCATGGTTATTGCAGAGAAGCTCAGGCTCACCCAATGAGTTCGACAAAACTTCTCCTCCAAAAGCATAGTAGGGCACCAGTGCTTGGGCCATGGCTTCCTTCAGAACCCTGACCATGGACCCAAAGGTGAAGTTTTCACCTCCATTGACACTCTCATGGGGCTTCTTGTAACATAAAAACACGCTAACATCTAGTGGAGGCAAAAGCAAATCCAGGTTGGAGAGTGGTAGCCAATACTCCAGAATAGGCAGCACCGCTGCAACTATATCTTTCCTGGTCACAGTTACAGTGAAATCTCCTCCACTGCCCATGGTTTCTACTTACGTTTTGTAAGCCTGTGTGGGTGAATGAGTGGGAGAGAGAAGAGAAGAGGATATGGATTTATAGGCACTAAGCACTTGTCCCAACTTACACTCATGGCCAACAAAATTTGCTCTTTAATCAACCAGTTACCCTTGAAGTTGTCCAATTCTTCGTCTTCTAGTCAATTAAACTATACATATAGATATCTGATGGCAGCCTTGATCCATCTGTCCACGAAACAACAAAACGTTTTAAGTGAAAAGAAACTATTAGGATGCGACTAAATACCTGACTGCGTCATAATAATATATATTGTTAGGGTGGGTAAACCATAGTTAAACGCCATAATGACACCAATTATTCAAACAATTAGCATCATGCATTAAAATATTGTGAATTTTTTAATATTTTTTTAGAAATTAATTGAAGTTATCCAAATCAGGTGCTACCTTATATGTTAAACCAAGTGATTATTGGACCAACCAATAATATAATCATTTTTTTTTAACAATTAACTGATCATGTACACATATATCATTCATGTCACCATACGCTGTATAAACATTTTTTTGCCATTGAAAAGAAACTGCTCACTTGTTCAGAATAATGTGCTCGACTTTCAGAATTGCCCAGCTATGACTTTCAGAATTTTGTACCTTCCTTTTTTTAGACGCCCACTTGAGCCTACTAGTCATTCTAGAAATTAAGGAATACATTTAAAAGGATGAACCATATGTTATTCCTTGCAGGCAGTATATTTTTATAGAGTTACGACGTTTGTTCTGCCAAAAATCATTATACTGTCCTAATGCAATAGAGGGAATAATTCACAGAAAAGGTTAGTGGTTGATTTCCTTCCATCCTTGAATTTTTGCACATTGCAAACATGGAGAGCTTGGGTCGGTTATCTCTTGTGCAGTAGTACTTTCCATGCTGGTGTAGATTATCTCTCACACAGATTTACTCTGCAAATGCCTTGGCAGATTTTTGGTTGCATGCTTATTTCCTTTATCAGCCCCCCACAAGCTAGTGAGTGGTAACTTGTGCACTTCTAGATTTGATCAAAAGTACTTGGAATGAGTTCTTAGGTAGTGCCTTTGTGAATTTATCAGCTACTTGTAAAGGTGATCGAAGACAGCGGGTAACAAGGACTTCGCTTGCAACTTTTTGTCAGCCAAAGTGGTAGCCGAACTCAATATGCTTAGAGCGGGCAAGGAAGACGGGATTTACCATCATGTGAAGCACACTAAGGTTATCACATAGGAATTGAGGAGGTTCACGTATTTGAATGTCAATATCACAAAGAAGTAAGTCATGTTATTTCTGCAGCACGGTAAGCAAGGGATCGATATTCGGCCTTCGAGCATGATCTATAAACTGAAGGTTGTGCAGATGATGCAGAAACTGGATGTGCTTCTTCTTGTCTCTGTGCATCCTGCCCAATCATCACCACAAAAACTAGTTAGGCAAAGCGAGCTTTTCTTAAGAAATTTGATACCATAATCCATTGTTCCTTTCAAATATCTTAAGATGCGTTTCATAGCTTGCATCAGCTTCACCAGGTGCTTGGAAACATTGGAAGGTCTTGTTACCGCATGTACAATATCAGGCCTTGTAAAGGTTAAACATTGGAGGGATTCAACTAGTTGTCCATATTGTATAGGGTCAATGGGTTGCTCATCAAATGGTGTTAAGGTTGCTCATCAGTGGTGTTAGAATTGAATTGAGAACCATGGGTGTGTTGATATGAGCGCACTCCAACATTTTTTAATGCTCTAGTAGATCTTAAGTGTGCTTTGCGTGAGAAACAGACAACTCGTCAGGAAGGTATTTGACCTCCAAACTTAAAAATAATGCAAGGGTCCCAAGTCCTTGAGAGAAAATCTTTTCTCAAGGTGCTAATGATGTCACTGATGATGTTGTTATCATTTCCTTTCAACTACAATATAATTAATACGAATGCGTATCAAAAAAATGGACTGACCTTTGCAAAGAATCAACAGAGATGAGTCTTCTTTACAATAGTAAAAACCCAAATGGAGAAGAAATTGAGATAGTATGTCAAACTAGGCCTTGGAGCTTACTTTGGGCCATAGAGAGAGTGATTTAACTTGTATAAATGATTAGGAAGGTCGTGTTTTATGAATCCCAGAGGTTGTTCAATGAATAGTTCTTCTTTTAGAAACCCATGTAGGAAGGTATTCTTAACATTCAATTACCTCATTGTCCACCTCAAGGTCAACGCTAGTGAGAGGATTAATCTGATTGTAGTATGCTTTATAACTGGGTTGAAGGTCTCTCCAAAGTCCAGACATGGTATTTGAGAGAATCCTTGAGCAACTAATTATGCTTTGTATCTGTCTATGGTTCCATCTTCCTTCAACTTTGTTTTAAACACCCATTTTGAACCCACGACATTAATTTGCTTCTAAAGGCATAGGAACCATATTCCATGCATGATTTTGGGTTGAGGCCTTGATCTCCTCTTGCATTGATTCAAACCAATGTAGAATTTTTAGTGTTGTGAGGTATGCTTTTGGCTCCCTAATATTATTTCTTGTGGCAGCAAAGGTGACCATTGAAGATTTTAGACTTGGGTTATTATTAAGCTTACTTCTAGTGATCATGTGAGTTCCATGGTTATCTTTCTACTGCTTCTAAGGACGAGAGATATCAACCATGAGTTGCTTAATGATATATTTTGAGGAGATGGATTCAACATACTCATTTGTTTGCCATTTTTGAGGAAAAGCGAGATTAAAACTAGGTGCTTGATAATACAAGGAAAATTACCAACAACGACTATATTGTAGCCAATGTTAAATTCAGTATGGGAAAACATTCCAATAGAATTTACACTTGACACTTCTGTATTTTGATCTATCCTATAGTTGGTGGATATGTTTCCTTCATCACTAAAATATTTTCCTTGTGTGGGTGTATTTTTCGAAATAGTTTTGACTTCAACTGCATTATAAGTAGCACATGGGTTGTGGCTCCACTTCATGTCTTAGATGACACATCTACTTGGTTGGTTGGTTGTGTTCTCCTTCCAAGGCTTTTTTTTGTTGATTTGTTTTTGGAGTCTCACACCATGCATCCAAAGTTAACAATAATTGAGACCATTTCTATAGGAATTTGTAGGTGATTTTCCTTGACAAAAGGGTTAGCATAACGAAAGCAATTTTCATTGAAGACAACATGATGAGATATGTGTACTCTTTTGGTTGAAGGATACAAGCATATATAGCCCTTGTGTAGTGACCTACATCCAATAAAGACACATGGATATGTCTTAAGCTGAAAATTTATTTTTCTTGTAGTCTCTGAGATATAGAAAACACTAGCAGCCAAAAATTCTCATGCTTCTATATTTTGTATATAGAAAGTAGCCTTTTAAAAAATAAATAGTATATACTTTACCAAGGTAGCCTTTTTTACGTTGGGAAACATTTTTAATAAAATAAAAGGAGTTATCTAAAAAATGATATGAAAAATGACTCAAATTAGGCATGATTTCACGAATCCCTTAAATCTAAAATCTCACATAAAAATCAAACAATTTTTAACAAATCCCTATAATTGATGTGTCCTAACCTCATATACCAAAGCATTGTAGTGTTTAGCTTGCTACTACTACATTTGAGAGAGGTATTAGCACTAAGATTATTGCATAGCAGTTATCCATAGTCCTCTACCCAATGTAGACTAACTTGTTGGGTTTGAGCTCTAAAAAGTAAAACATGATATAACAAAATCAAACTTGACTATCGCATTGCTATCATTTTTTATGCATTGATATTGATTTGAACATTTAATTCATATCTCTTACATTGTACATGACTTGGATGCATTAGGAGTTGTACAAAAGATACAAGTAATGAGTTCTTTGTAAGTAGATAAGTTGTCCACAATTAGTTCATGGATTTGGATAATCTAGTAATTAAAGGTTGTAGTGCAACACCTCCTAATTGGAGGGACGACTTGTCTTGGCTATTATGATACGTTTTCCTTGGTAAGAGCACTAGTATATGTGATGTACACTAAACATGACCTATGGTGAATCATGATGTAAGACTATTAGTTGTTATAATTCACCAAGTTATTATATTGTATGGACTCTCAACCTTGAGAAAACATTGAGTTTGTGCCAAAATCAATAAGAGACTTTGACTTATGAGTGAGACCTTAAGGCAGTCATATAATCCTATGGATTGGGTCACTATTGATAGAGGTTGGTGGTGATAGATATTCTTAATAGAGGCACCATGATATCTCATAATATTAAGACAATGTAACCCTTTGGGTGATCCAAAAGATATGTGATCATGAAATCTATGGTCATAACAATTCTTTTAGTAGAATTTGACATATACTCCTTGGAGCTACAGTACGTCAATTGATCACATGATAAGTGATATTTATAACTCAAGGATTTGAGAGGTACTCTTGATAGGTAATAGCACTACCTTGTTATGTAATAGTATATGCTCCTTAGATCTACAATACGTCAGTTGATCACATAATAAGTGAGATTTGTAACTTAAGGATTTGGGAGGTACTCTTCACAGGTAATAATGTTATCTTGTTAGATTACGGATACCATTTCATGGGGGGTTTGCATGCAATGGATAGTAGATCATGAACTTGAGCTTCGTCTTGTTGTTATTCATATGGGGTATTGGAGTGTAGTTAGTTTCCATGTAGTGGGATATTAAATCAACTTCAGAATTAGATTTTGAGGGAGTCGGTACTCCTATAGGTCCTAGTGGTCCTTACTTTGAGCTTATATACCATAATGATAGAGTTTATGAGGGCTCGATTGGGTCTTGATTCACTCTTGTACATAAGAGTGTTTTGGTAATTATGTAAAGTTGCACATGGGATAGTGAATAAGGTCTTTAGATTGGGTTAATTGTTTAATTAGATGATCTTGTGTGGTTAATTAATCAATTAAGACTCATTTTGGGTTAAATTTAGTAACCTAAGCCCATGTAGGCTTAAGTGATCACTTTAAGCCCAATAGGGAAACCCTATAAATACCCTTTTATGAGATTAGGGTTTCCTAATGACTTTTGGTTAGTCATCTTCCACCTCTAGAGTGAGAGCTAAAGCTTCCACCCTTCCAAAGTCCACTATTTGGAGTATCATGGTCATAGTTTGAGTCATTAAGTGTGAGACTTCCAAAGCATTTAGACCAATGTCATTAAAAGCAATCTTTTGGCTCACCTAGGCCATTAGGGTAGGTAGGGCAGTTGAAAGTCGCTTTTGAAAGACCCAGACAAGGTGACTAAAAAAATCCAATGCCTAGGCAATTGCCTTGGGATAAGGCGTAAGGCATAGAGGCGATCGTATTTGACAATGAGTTAAGATTAGACATACTGAGATTACAATTTCATTGAATCTGACATTGGATTAAATAAAATATAAAATGAAATATTATTTTATCAATCATAGAGATAATTAGATGGGGGGCTATTAATTTAGTCTTGATGGAAGTGATGATAATTATAATTTCAATTATGACTATGATGAGGATGCCCAAAACTTTTCTAAGATGTTCATTCTCTTATTTTGTTTTTTATTATGATTTTTAGATGTTTAAAAAATTAGAATATCAATTTAGATAGGATGAATATATCTAATATGATGTTTCTTCCATGTGGGGTGCAATATTTAGCACTTTGAATAATTATTACTATTTTGTTAGTTTTATAAGACATAATTAGGGATGAAAAATAAATAGTATTAACTATTGAAGACAACACTTATATTGGTAAAGTATCAAATATGTAAATATATGTTTATTTTTTCATTGCCTTATTATAATCAAGTTATCGCCTAGTTTTTTACCTTTTGCCTTAGGCTAAAAGGAGTCTTATCGCCTTGACATCACTTTTGATTTTGATAACATTGATTCAGACACATTCTTTATCGTGAGGAAACTGATTTGGGAACATCCAGATGTAGGTATGAGTTTCAAATCTCTAAATCCTTATTATTCTATAGTTTTTGAAGACATTATTTTTCGTTACATTATATTAGAGATCCCTAAGGATAGATTCATGCATCTTATGAGATTTGAAACTATGAGTATGTAATTATGAGTAGCATAGTACTAGATGAGGCTTCCAAGGATAGAGAATCCTCCTTACCTTTCGTAGAGGTTGTTTTTCTATTGGAGAGGGTTTCGACTTTATTCCCATAGTTTATGCCTCTTTTAGCTTCGATAAACTTGCCTTTATTAAGGATTTGATTCAATGCCTCAAAATGAAAATTTTCCCTTTTTAAGGCTAAGTTTTTTCTCAATCTCTTAATTTCTAAAATTAGGGATTTATTTTTTAAATATTAATTTTTTAAGGCTAAGTTTTTTCTCGATCTCTCAATTTCTAAAATCAAGGATTTATATTTTGTAAGTACATAATTACACTCATTCTATAGAAATTTTACCCTTTCTAAGATTTTTTATTTATTTTTAAGGTAGAGATTTTATTAAGCAAATTGGCAGTCTTAATAGAACATATATTCATGATCTATTATTTACATTTAAGCTCTCTACTTTATTTTTCAAACTCTCCTCAAGTAGGGCTTAATATACTTATTCTAAACTATCAAACCCACATTATCAGGACTTCAATATCATTTAAAGGATCAAAGTCACAATTGATAGATGCAACAAATGCAAGATAATAGTCATTTTGCTCATACCTATTGTCTTTGAATTTTGAGATTCACCATCATTTGAATCAACGTCACTCCAAGTAACCCAAATATCATTCTTACTATCCTTGGGACTAGGACAATAGGTAGCTATGTGTCGTAGCCCTCCATAATTAAAACATTTGACTTTCTTACCCTTGGATGAGGATTTTTCCATTTTTTTGAGTTTTCTTTTTGAAAATTCCTTTAAAGGGTCCTCACAGTATTTTAATCTTTTTTTTTCTTATCAAGCCCACATCATCAAGAGTCAGAATATTTTCATTAAATAAATCATACTCTCTTTTTTAATTAGATTTTGTTAAATGCTGGCTGATGAGCGAGGACTTTCAAAGAATAGAACGTAGTTAAAAAAATTATGAAGGCATGCTCTAGATCCAACAATGAAAAAGATGGAAACCGAAGTGGATTTTTAAAGACAGTGAGTACATAGAAAATCACGATACACATGTTAGGAAACTTATTTTAGAGTGAACGCTTGTAAGAAATTTCCAAAACCACCAACTTTTAAAAAAGTAGGGGGTGGTTAGAATGTCATGAAAAGTACTAGGAAAAATGCAATCTATAGTTAAAAGGCCCCAGAAACTGAATGACGTGGGATTTTTAAAAACAAAACGAACTTAAAGGGCTGCATTATTATAGTTAAAAAGGGCCAACTAAGTGGATTTTTAAAAACTGAAGGCAAGTTAAAAGAGCTTTTGAAAGTTGCAGAGGAAGACTTGAAAAATATGAACTCCTGCTTTAACATTGATCAATACGTACCAAGCTTATTTGGGTTGTAGTCTAGATACCCACCTCATAGATCAGTGATCTGCCTAATGGATATTGGCGGCATTTAAGCAGATCAATAATTTAAAATAATTTAAAATACATACATTTTTAATATGTCATCTAATTATTCCCTAGATTGGACTTCTTTACATAAATATTTCCCTTTCTTTTATATTTATTATTATTATTATTATTTTATTATTTAGAATTTTTTTTTTCACTTTCTAAGAGATGTTTGTTTAATTACTAGAAAGAAAAAAAAATCTCAAATAATAATAATAATAATAATAATAATAATAAACTTAGGGAAACATTCACGTGGAAGAGTCTTGTGAATTAATGTTGATGGCATCACAAGTAAAATGATTATTTTAAAGAATAATTAGATGATTCATTAACAAGTGCATATATTTCAAATTATTTTTAAACAAATGAAGATATTACCGATTTAAAAATTTTGGGATTCTTTTTTCATATATATTCATATTAGTGAGTCAAAACCCTCTTTTCCTTATCATATTTCTTATTATTATTTTTCTCTTTTTCATTTGACATTTCTTTTAATATGTTCATGTATTCTCTCATAAAATTTCTTTAATTTTAATTAACTTTGGACATATTAAATTAAAATGATAATATAAAATAAATAGTTAATATAACAATTTAAATAAAAACACAAATATATAATGAAAAAAATAAAAATATTATCCCACAAATAATATACTTGATGATTTCAAATATTAATTATAATAATACATTTGATAAATTAAGGTTTAAATTTATATTTTATATTTTATTATTTATAGGTTTATGATATTATATTTTTTATATTATCATTAAATAAAAGATTTATTTATTTTATAAATTCTATCACATGTAAAAGTAAAAATATCTTTGTAATACTATTTTACTATTTTTATTATTTTTAGTTTTGCTTTAAATTTATTATATCAAAATTTACTAAATGATGGTGCTTTTATCTTTCTTTTTTTAGTTTTAACTTCATCATGGATCTAACTTTTTGTTTGGTTAAAATCTTTAATTTTTTAAATAAAAGAAAATATATTTGTCATTAAAAAAATTGTATCTAACCTTTTATATTAATTTCATAAGAAATAGGTACATCCTTAAGAAAAATAGGTACATCAATTCCTAGGGAAATCGGGACCCCTATCTCCCTTATCATGGTTTATTTGTTCATTTTAGGACCTTGATAACTAATTGAAGGTCCTCCCCCGCCCCGGAATAAACTTTGGAACCTTAAGTACATTCTTAACAAAAATTGATACATCCATTCCTAAGGGAACTGAGACCCCTTCTCATGATCCATATATTCGTTTGGGGACCCTCAAGAAGAGATTAGAGGTTATTCCCCACCCCGGAACTAACTTTGAAACCCTAGGTACATCCTTAAGAAAAATTGGTACATCTAATCATCAAATAATCGAAACCTCTATCTCCATTCTCATGGTTCATTTGTTCCTTTGGAGACCCTCAGGAAGTGATTGGAGGTCATTCCCCACCCCGAAATGGACTTTAGAATCTTAGGTACATCCTTAAGAAAATTTGGTACATCCAATCCTCAAGCTACCAAGACCCCTATCTCCCTTCTCATGATCCATTTGTTTCTTTAGAAACCCTTAGGAAATACTAAATTTTCTTAAAGATGTACCTAGGGTTCCAAAGTCTATTTCAAGGTAGGGAATGACCGTTAATTACTTTCCAAGGGTCCTTGAATGAACAAATGGACCATGGGAAAGGAAATAGGGGTCTTAGTAGCCCGATGATTAGATGTATCAAATTTTGTTAAGGATGTATTAAATTTTCTTAAGAATGTACCTAGGATTTCAAAGTTCATTTTGAGGTGGGGAACGACCTCCAATGGTTTCTCAAGGGTCCTCAAAGGAACAAATAGACCATGGGAAGAGAGATAGGGGTCTTAGTAGCCCGAGGATTAGATGTATCAAATTTTCTTAAGGATATACCAAATTTTCTTAAGGATGTACATAGGATTCCAAAGTCCACTCTGGAGTGGGGAACAACCTCCAATCACTTCGTAAAAGTCCTTAAAGGAATAAATGGACCATGGAAAGGAAGATACGGGTCCTGATAGCTTAAGAATTGAATGTACCTAGGGATGACAACAAGACAGGTCATTCCTATCTCATTCCCATCCCAATTATATAATTTTTTTCCTATTCGCATCCCAAACTCAAGGCAGGGCGAGTTGGTGTCCCCCGTACCCATTTACAAAAGAGCTGATAATCTCATCCCCATCCCAAATGTGTTTTCAGGACGAAGCAGGTCGGGTAGGAGCGGATCGGGGTAGGTATATTGCAACTATTTGACTAGGTTGAAAAAAAAAATTATTCTACTATTGTCACAACTTGAAGCCACTTATCTATATTATGTTTTTTTTTTCCAAGGGAATTATGTCTCTGGCAACAAATAGAGCCTATTAAACATAACATGAGTCTCTATAATTTCAATAAACACTATCTGGGTTCTCATATTTAAGCTACAAAGAACCCCTTTCAAAATGATTTGCACTCCAAAGACACCTATGTTATGTTGTCTCTTCATCCACATTTAATCCAGCATTTGTTGTGCAACAAAACTGAAAATGCCCATACGAGGACAAAATGCATAGATCTAAGCAACCTAAAAAATCTCAAATCCATTAACTAAAACCAGAAAAATATGAAAAACAAGTCATATTTCTAACAAAGCCTCAAAACTTACAATTTTCTTACCTGGAATGGAGGAATCCATAGAAACCCTAATAATTTGTTGTCTACAAATATGGTATTTTGGTTTTTAGAGCAAAAAGTGTGCTTTTAGGTGAAACAGGAAGAAGCAATTTAGGAAGAAGTGAGAAAACGAGAAGAAATGAGAAAACAAGACCTCTCTTACCATCTTACGAGCAAAAGAACCTTATAAATTTAGGAAGGAACGATTATATATATGGAGGACTTTTTGGATGTTTTGTAATGTTATAAGGGTAAATTAGTAATTCATATATGGGGCGGGGTGGGTAATTGCAAAACCTATCCCCGCCCTAAACCCGATTCGGGTTTTTATATACTCCCCATATCCATTCTGTACCCGAATAGTATAGTCTCATACCCATCCCAATAGGGGTGAGATGAGGCAAGTGACCCGATTTACCCGCGAAATTGTCATTCCTAAATGTACTAAATTTTCTAAAAGATGTACCTAGCCAAAGTTTGTTCCGAGGTGGGAAACAACTTCCAATCACTTCTCGAGGGGTCCCCAAAGGAACAAATAGACTATGAGAAGAGAAATAAGGGTATTGGTAGCCCTAGGATTGGATGTACCAAATTTTCTTATGGATGTACCAAATTTTTTTAAAGATGTAGCTAGAGTTCCAAAGTCTATTCCAATGTGGGAAACAACCTCCAATCACTTCCTAAGGGTCCCTTAAGGAACAAATGGACCATGGGAAGGAAGATAAGGGTCCCAAAAGCCTAAGAATTGGACGTACAAATTTTCTTAAGGATGTACCAAGGGTTCCAAAATCCATTTCGGGGTAGGGGACAACTTTTAATCCCTTCCCAAGGTTACCCACAAGAATATATGGACTATGAGAAAGGAGATAGGAGGTCTGGAACTCTTAATTGGGATTAGATATACCAATTTTTCTTAAGGATGTACCGTTTTTTCTTAAGGTTGTAGCAATTTTTCTTAAGGATGTTGTTAGGGTTCCAAAGTTCGTTTCGGGGTAAGGGAGGGCCTCCAATCACTTCTGAAGGTCTCTAAAGGAATATATAGACCATGAAAAGAAAGTTAGGGGTTCCAATTCCCCTTGAAATGGATGTACCAATTTTTCTTAAGGATGTACATTGGGTTCCAAAGTTCATTATGGGGTGGAAAATGGCCTTTAATCACTTTTTGAGGGTCTTCAGTCACTTCCTAAAGGTCCCTAAAATAATATATAAACCATGATAAATGAGATAATGGTTCCAACTTCCCTTGAAATGGATGTACCTATTTTTCTTTAGAATGTACCTTGAGTTCCAAAGTTCATTATGGGATGAAGGAGAACCTTTAATCACTTTCTAAGGGTCTCCAAAGGAATATATAGACCATGATAAGGGAGTTAGGACCTCTAAGAATGGATGTAGCTATTTTTCTTAAGGATGTAACTATTTTTCTAAAATATGTTCAAAATTTGATTTCAAGGGTGGGGTATGGTCGCAAATCACTCCCCAATGTCCCCCAAACCCGATTCACCCTAGAAAAATGTATGTATTTTTTTTTTTTTAAGAATGTATATATTTTGATGAAAAATGTACACATTTTTCTTAAGGTTGTACATGGGGTTCAAAATTGGATTTAGTAACAAAATCATCTCAAATTTAATATTCTTTAAATATTTGATTTCATGAAGGTGTATGATAAACTTTATTAATATATTAATTCTAAATTTGCATTAAGATCATCAATTATATTAAATAAAATTATAGTATGTGACATAAAAAATTTCATAGCCATGTATTTAACAAAAAAAAAACTTTGAAGTTATATCAAACATGTATTTTAATTATCACTATGAGATAATGACAAATATGCATGACTAGTAAATTTTAAAATAATAATAATATAAGAAAATTTGACAACAAGAAATATAACTTATAGATTATATAAAAAAAAAAATGAATGAAAATGAAATATTATTTTTAATCATAAAAATTAACAAAAGTTTTTGTTTTTTAATAAAAAAAATTATTATCTTTTTACTCTAAAGTATTTACATACTCTTTTATTCTTAAAAATTATAAATTGAATATTTAAAAAAAAACTAACAAACTTCAATTTTTTTTCCATTGTATTTTTAAGTTATATTTTATGTGTTCTCTATGATTATCTATTATATGTTGTCATTTTTTTGTTTAATGGGCTCAATAAAATGATTAAAACCAATAAATATAAAAATATGAAACATTACAAAATTGAAACTAAAAAGGTTTTAAAAGGAGAACTATGGTGGCTTTGATATGGAGTGAAAAAAAGAAAAGGAAAATGATGTTAAACAATATAAATAAATAAAAAGGGTATTAGAGATGAAGGTATCGTAGAGAGTTGTAATTCTTTGTTTTTTTAGTGGTTTATCACATCAAGAAATGACAATTGTAGTAATACTATTCAAGTACATGCTTTACACTATTGACATGAAAGGTTAACAAAGGACGTGCATGTTTTACATTATTGGCATAAAAGGTCAAGAAAGAACAATTGTGGTAATACTATTTAAGTGCATGCTTTACACGATTGACATGAAAGGTCAAGAAAGGACGTGCATGTTTTACATGATTGACATAAAAGGTCAAGAAAGGACAATTGTGGTAATACTATTCAAATACATGCTTTACACGATTGACATGAAAGGTCAAGAAAGGACGTGCATGTTTTACATGATTGACATAAAAGGTCAAGAAAAGACAATTGTGGTAATACTATTCAAATACATGCTTTACACGATTGACATGAAAGGTCAAGAAAGGACGTGCATGTTTTACATGATTGACATAAAAGGTCAAGAAATGACAATTGTGGTAATACTATTCAAGTGCATGCTTTACACGATTGACATAAAAGGTCAAGAAAGGACACGCATGTTTTACATGATTGGCATAAAAAATCAAGAAAGGACAATTGTGGTAATACTATTCAAGTGCATGCTTTACATGATTGACATGAAAGGTCAAGAAATGACAATTGTCGTAACACTATTGAAGTGCATGCTTTATGCCTCATGTTTTATGACATGAAAATTGAAATTTGGAGTTTTTAAAAGCCTCATTTTTCTTTTTATTAGTGATTGAAAGCATGATTTTTCCTAGTTTCTACTCGCTTGAACGGTCAAGGTATTCTAACATCCTACTTCCTTTTGGAGTTTCTAATTTTGTTTTTCATGCTTTCTATGCACTTGTTAAACATTTCATAATCATTCCTTAATTAGCTCTAACAATTTCAAACACACACATAACTCATAGAATAATCAACCTTAAATTTCAATGACATCAGTAAGATCCTTGGATGCAAGATGCCCCAGACTTCATTCAAAAATGGAATTAAATTAGTGTTAATGAAGGATTTTTTTTTGGTTAGAGAAAAATAAAGTTCTTTACGGCTTTAGGAGACAGGTAAGGTTTTTAGATGTGTCCCAAGTCTCACTTTGAAGTGGATAGTCTGGTGGGAAAAGAAAACCAGAATATTGTAGGATAGGTGGAAGCCCAAGGAGGCTATGTGGGAAGCTGTATCATGTTGGATTAGAACCATGTTTCTTGGTCCAAGGATTTAGCTGAAGAGAAGCACTCAGAATGGACCCCTGCTCCTGTGGGCTCTATAAATTTAATGACGAGGCCATCATAGTTTACCCCAATTCATTTATACCTTTGGTCTGCCCTTCTGAATCCAACCAGCCTGGCTCCCTTCTGGTTTTCATTTACATATCCATCTGCATGGAAGTAAAGCCATACAGCTCAGGTTGAAGCCTCTTGTCTCAATATACCCCATTAGTCCTAATAATACCAGACTGCCTTTCAACATCCACCAGACTCAAGTTTTTGTAGAATAAAATATTTGATCAATCAGTAGGCAATAGAACAAATCGTCATTCATTCTTTATTAACAATTTGTTAAATGAAGCTAGTACATGTCAGTTACCTGCAGTGAGCCCCATACTTGAGCTCCTGCTGTTCATCAAAGACATATACAACACCCAACAGGGATACAACTTGTCTACAAGGCAAAAACACCAAAACTGCCACCATCCTCAAGTCATTTCCAAGGTGGAAATTGGCCTAAGGCTGCATATTTAGTATAAAACAAGCACCATTAGAGTGAAAGTTGGCCAGGCAGGAACAAGTAACAGAAGTGAGAATCGAAGGGAAGAATCCCACAGTTGCGTGAACAAAGAAGGCTTTGTCGCCTCTGTGAAATGCACTGCTCAACAAAGGCAGCCTGGTGAGGGGAAGGTAATGCCAGTTTTGCATCGTCCACAAAGCCTTTAGCAAAGCAGTGCAGCATCTTTGGCACCAATAACCTCCCTTTGCTGCTCAACCCCACTGAGGCCCCAATAAAATCGCGCTGAGCTTCCTGAAGCTCCTCCCTCACTTTCTTTGCTGTGTAGATCCTTATCTGCACAAAAATATATTTAGAATTCAAGTTGACTCATGGAACAAGATTAAGCTTCAATGAATAGTGGAAAAGTATCAAAAAAAAAAAACTTACTGCTGGTGACGAATACATACCACAGCTGAAAGCGAAAGCTACAAGAGGTTCACATGCATCAATTCCAGACTTCCGTAGCTCCTCTGACACCTTCAGTTTGTGAAGGGCAAGTAGCAAAGCCTGATAATATTCCATACGTGAAAAGTTAATGATTAGGTAACAAAGTGAAAGAGAAGAAGAAACACACAAGAGCAACTCATTAGAGGCCATAAAAGTAACTCCATACAATTTGTGGCCGATGGACAGGTGGTTTCATCTTCAGAATCACATACTCAATAGCAGCTGCACTGAAAGAATGCCCCCCAACAGTGTAAGCCGCCTGAAGACAGAAAACCAAGTGAGCAACTATATACACATCTGCTACAGCCTTACATTTCTGGATATGAGATGATAAATCATCAAAAACAATTAATGTATCGCCTAGATTGATCTGGTTACACAGTAAACAAAAAACTCATCAATGAGATGGATACAAGGCTTTTTAAAGTTCACAAAAAGATTCTTCATCCCTTTCTTTGAGAAATAAACAAGCAGAGCAGACAAGAGAAAGAGCTAGAATAACATTAAGATCCCTTAAAGCCTTTGTTGTCTAATAGAACCTTAAATTCTCGCCATAATTGTTTTAACCACAATAGGACAAAGAACTGGACAATTGCAAAAATAACTCTATGGTAAGAAAGAAGCAAGATTAATGAACACATCAAAATTCCAGAAATCATAATCAAAACATTCAAAAAGATAAATGCTTCTCCTCCATTGTTCTATAGTACCCGCAAAATTTGCTTTTATCAAAAGTGCTCACAACTTTTATCTCTCATTGGCTCATATATATGAAGTTAAATTATTACAAATATACTAATTATGTGATTCAAATATATTACTATGCTAAATTAATTTACTTATATCTATTGAAAACACATTAATTAATTATAAAAATGTACTAATTTAAATTCAATACTATATTAATTTAAAAATGTACTAAGTCAATTTATTCTCAATATGCTATTATTACACTTAAATATCAAAATAAAATAAAATAATTAATTTAAAACTAAATTATTGCAAATGTACTAATTATGTGATTTAAATGTATTTATGATTTTTATTTAAAAATATTGGTACATTTTGACACAAAATATTTTTATTTAAATATATTGATAATTTTATTTATGATTTTATATTTTTTTTTATATTTAATTAGTATACAAAAAAAATTATAAGATAATTAAATTTAACTTATTTATAATAATTTAATTTGTTTACATATTTCACTGATATATCTCCGATATATCTTTGAAATTTCAGTGATTTTTTCCCTTTTAGGACCGATATTTTATTTGTATAGTCGATATATCTGTGATTACCGATATATCGCTAATATTTATCGATATTTTTATCATACGACATATCTTACCTATATATCGTATTCACCTTCTCCGATACACGATTGGCTATATATATCACGATATTTTCATCCTTGAATGTGCTTTACTAGTCTTTTTTTGTAATTTGTAGTATAGCGATAAGTAATTTTTAGAAAAATCATCAATTATCTAGGGATGCCTTCGAGTGTTTACTAGCTTTTTAAAAAGTTTATCAAACACGAAAACAATTACTCTAAAGTGGGCTCTAAATAAAACTCATTAGTTACATTTGAAAATTCATCCCAGAGTTCCTCGATCATCTGCGGCCCTCACAACCGCAGCCAGAGTTTTTTTATCTTTGAATTATCCCCATGCAAATTTGATTCTATACATGCATGGGGTAATTCTACTCCATCCAGGTTCCTAAGGGACAGTTAATTCGGTTTTTCTCATCCTATAGATATTTATTCATGCGAGTCTCAAGTATATCTATGGTCCCTATTGACAAAAGAGAGTAAAAGTGTCTTCGTCCCAGAGAAATGATTGTAATAAAAAAAGTAGTGGCACCGCCATCTTTAGTTAATCACATTACTTTCTCGGAGTAGAAGTGTGACACCCCAAACCCGGACGTGTATTAAAACGAAACAAAAACTATTTCAATATATTTAAACAATAAATTTCATGATTCTTTCAAACACTTGAAAAAAAAAAATTAAAAAGACATAATTGAAAAGAGTCTCAAGTTAATTCCTAAATAAAATCGAGTTTAAAGAAGTTTATAAACAAAACACTCTTTCTATCATGATCTCTCCTCATTGATATTACTTAATCCTGAAAAGTGAAATAATAAAGAACAATGAATTCGACAACACAATAAGGAAAAATACTTCAATAAGGAGGTTCAAGTATAGTACAAAATTTAAATCATAGGAGATATCATATCTTTATAAAATTCAATTAGCAAGCAAACTCATTTAATTCAATAATTTAATTCACTTTCTCAAAAATTCAACACTTTTACTTTAAAGATAGAACAAATAATACACTTTGCATAATCAATTCATATTCAAAAGAATTTCAAAAACAAACATTTTACTTTAATCTACTAATATTGTGCCCTAAAATTGGGACTTGCACTAGGTGATTAACCTCAAAATGTTCCTTTTACTAGTGGACAGAACAATTTCTAATCAATGGTATACGAAAGGCCAATAACACTCTTATTGACTAGGATTACAAAGCATCCTATCCCCACCAAGGGTAATGAAATCAACAACTTATCCTCTAATTAGGACAATTGATATCTAGAGTTTCCAAAATCATTTTAGTCAATTAAAAAAGTAAAATTTACTTTCATAATAATCAAACAAATCATATGATATTCCCAATTTATTTTATAAACTAAGAAACACATCAAAACATATTTTAGAAAAATATTACTTGATCAACTTTATGGAATTTAAACATCTTGATACTTCCAAAAATAGATGAAAAATAGATAGGGAATAATAAAATGAATTATTGTACTATTAACCCTTACCTCGAAGAAGTCACTCAAATTCTTGAAAAAATCAATTCACACCTTTAAATTGCGGAGCGAAGCAAATACTAAAACATTTTTCTTTCTAACTCTTCTTCAAATCAAAGTTCTTTAGAAATCATTTTTTTACTTTATATTTTAGCTTTTCAGTTTTCGACAACACAGAGAAAACATAACAATATAAAGATAGTGGGTGGTTAAAGGACCAAAAATATCTCACTTATAATTTTTTTAATACATAAATATCCTTAAAAATAAAGATAGGTCTTTTTAAATTTTCAAAACACATAAATATCCCTAAAATCAAAACAAATCATTTTGAATTTTCAAAATACATAAATATCTCTAAATTAAGTTAAGTCCTTTTAAAATACATAAACATCCCTAAAATTCAATGACGTGGCTAAAAAATCACCAAAAATTCAATTTAAATCAGCTAAATATTGATATATCATCAATAAATTGATGAAAATGACTTTGAATATTGCAATATCCCAAATTGAATAGGGGAAAAAGTTCATAGAGCTATATAAGTATGGACTCCTTCTAACCATCTAAACACATTTTAAAGCTATAAGGGTTTAAGCCCAAACTGGACAATATCTACATGGTTAGGAATAGATCATTACAAATGGTATCAAATCTAATCCTTAACCTCGATGTGGAGGGTTTGTTTAGCCCCATGAGGGGTGTTTATCTGTTTAACCCCATAATCCCATGAGACACAACAAGAGCATTGTGTTTGCATAGGGGTGATTGTGATGTCCCACATTAGATTGGGAAAAAAGTTCTTAGGAATATATAAATATGAGCTCCTTTTTAACCAAGTAAACATGTTTTAAAGGTATGAGGGTCCTTTAGGCCTAAAGCAAACAATATGTACATGATTGGATGTACTAAATTTTCTTAAGGATGTACCTAGTGTTCCATTGTTCGTTCTGGGGTGGGGAATGACCTCCAATCACTTTTCGAGGGTCCCCAAATGATCAAATGGACCATGGGAAGAGATATAAGGGTTTCAATAGTCCGAGGATTGGATGTACCAAATTTTCTTAAAGATATACCTAGGATTCCAAAGTCTATTCTAGGCTGGGGAAGGACCTCTAATCACTTTCTGAAGGTCCCTAAAGGAACAAATGAACCATGGATAGGGAAATAAGGGTCCTGATAACCTAAAGATTGGATGTACCAAATTTTCTTAATGATGTACTTAAGGTTCCAAAATCCATTCTAGGGTGAGGAACGACTTCCAATCACTTCCAAAGGGTCCCCAAAGGAATATATGGACCATGATAATGGATATATGGGTCTCAATTCCCCTAGGAATGAATGTACTTAGGGTTTCAAAGTTTGTTTTAGGGTGAGGGAGGACTTCCAGTCACTTACCAAGAGTCCTTAAAGGAATATATGGACCATGATAAGGGAAATAGAGTCTTGATTTCTTTAGGAATGAATATAGCTATTTTTCTTAATGACATACCTATTTTTATGAAATTAATATAAAAGGTTAAATACATTTTTTTATGAAAAAATATATTTTCTTTTAATTTAAAAATTAAAGATTTCAACCAAACAAAAATTAAATTCATGATCAAGTTAAAACCATAAGAAAAAAAAAAAGATAAAAACACCATCACTGATTTTGATATGATAAATTTAAAATAAAAATAAAAATAATAAAAATAATAAATAGTAGTACAAAGATATTTTTACTTTCACATGTGAGAGTATTTACAAAATAAATAAATCGTTTGTTTAGCATTAATATAAAAAATCTTATATCATAAACCTCTAAATAATAAAATAGAATTTTAAAATTTAAACCTTAATTTACAAATGTATTATTATAATTAATATTTAAAAGCATCAAGTATATTATTTGTGGGATAATATTTTCATTTTTATCCATTATATATTTATGTTTTTATTTAATTTGTTATATTAATTATTTATTATATATTATCATTTAAAGCTTAATATGTCTAAAAAATAATTAAAATCAATAAATATGGAGAGATTAGAGAGTGAAAAAAAATAAAATTAAAGAAGTTTTATGAGAGAATACATGAGCATATAAAAAAAGAGTCAAAGAAAAGATAGAAAAATAACAATAAAAAATATAATAGGTGACAATAGATACGATGGTAAAAGAGAGGAAAAAAGAAAGAAAAAATGTAGAAACATGGCAAATTAGATGTGTGAGAGAGTTGATATAAGATAAATAAAAAAATAAATATAAAAGTGATTGATGTACTTGTCAATGATGATAATTTTGGAACAAATATGAAAGCACTATTGGAGTGCATGAATGGATAATATTTTTTTTTTTTCCATTTTACATTAAAATTGGAAAGGTAAAAGCAAAGTTCTAAAAAGCTTAATTTTTTTGGGTGATGTATGGTTGCATGATTTTCCCAAAAAGTAAAGCTTTGCCCATCTATCATGATTTTTCCTTGACTTTATAGCCCTACAACCTATCTACCTATTATAATTTTGTCTTGTTGTTTCATAGTCTTTTGGCTTATTTGGTACAATACCACCTACCTTTTTGTTGTCACATAGTCCTACATATTGTCCATTTGAGCCTCACAATACAACTCACCTTATTGTCCATTTTATAGCCCTAAAATCTATTTATTTAAGCTATGTATGGTACTCCCTAACTTGTTAGTCTAGTCAAGTTAGATTGAGAAGATTGAACCAAACGTAAAGCCTGTAAAATGAGAGGTGACTTAGATTCCATGGAAATTGTTTGAGATGGTTGAGTGCAATGAGTGTCAAATATTTGGTCATTGCAAAGGGTTTAGATAGATTTTCATATAATTAAGAGAGTGGTTTGAGAGTCTCAATACGATCAACGGATTCAGGTGAGACTAGTTCTAAAAGAAAAATATTGTGGGTCAACTTAGAACACTATGTTTGAAGTTATGGTCAAAGGATAAAGGATGGATCACCATCGTTTCATGAATCTTTTTTCTATTTACCTTACATTTTGAGTTATGATCACTTATTAGCCATACACACTTAAACTCTTTTCAATATCTTCTTCCCTTAAGTTTGTTGGAAAATTAATTCTTTTTATTTTTCAAAAAATTAAAATAAAAATTCACATCTAGATTACTTTTCAAAATATTTACCAAAAACTAATCTTCTAATCATATCAACTTTTATTTTAATGTTTTTTTTTCATAATAAAACCACAATTGTTGACTTTAAAACCACAGTTAACAACTGTGGTTTTGTCATATAGAAAATAAAAATAATAATGTGTAGATGTTGATGTGGCATGGACACATCACTTTGATGAATATTTTGAAAATGCTTACTTTGATAGCAAACTTTCTTACCTTTCTTTATACCATGGGGAGGGACCTATTGGTGGTCCTATATATAAGTTAAGACCTCATTAGTCGTGTTGAGATGCAAAAAAATTTTATACCACTTGTTGGGAAAAATCACAACACTTAAACACAATAGAGAAGAATAAAATGACAAACTATTTACGTGGTTCATTATAAACACCTATGTCCATGAGAAATGGAGATCAAATTTATTATACCCTTCAAGATTACACACTTCAAACTCTATAAACCTTTTTCTATCTAAAACCCAATACACCCTTTACCTATCTCTCTTCACTCTTTTCTTACTTTTTTTTTCTTCTTTCTCTATTTTTTTTCCTCTCTATAAAACCACATATTTATAGAGCTTTATGTGTTAACCCTAAAACAATAGTTTCCTAAACGTAATCAAACTTTAAAAGGTAATTTACCAAAACATAAACTCTATAAATATTGACTTTTCTAAAAATAAATAATAAATAATTTGAGTCTAATCCCAAGAAACTCCACCTTGACTCAAATTCTCTCAATCCTACATAATTAATGAGAATAAACATGTGTCAAGTTTAAATTCTCATCAAACTTGACTCGAGAAACCGTCTTTGTCTTCTTCATAATTACTCTTATTTTTGTGCCAATGAGTACTCTTAATTGAAAACTGAGTCTTGATCATTTTGTTGTGTTCATTTACTTCGACAATTTCTTTAACACTCGCAAAAGACTCTTTATGGCTTGGTTCCACCTTCATAGCTTCACCTAAAATTGTCTTCCCAATCAAAGTGTATAAAATTTTCACCTTTTTCCCATTCATAGCTACCAAAGTACCTTTGTTGATCTTCATAATACCATTCTTTGTAGAAAAATCATAGTCCAAATTATCCAAAGTCTTTAAATAAATTAAACTTCTTCTCAACTTAGGAATATGCTTAACATTACTCAATGCCTTTACAACACCATCAAACATCCTCACTTTTATGGGACCAATCTCAATTACTTTAGAGCTTGAATCATTACCCATGAAAACAATACTAGCATCACATTCCTTGTATGTACCAAAGCATTCCTTATATGGGCACATGTGAATGGAACATCCATAATCCAAAATCCAAGAGTTAGCAAAATTTTCATCAACTATAATTTAAAAAACATCACCTTCCTTACCAAACTCCTCATCAATAATATTAGTAGAATCTCAAGTATCATGGGATTCAAGGATTTTCCTTGCTTCTAAGTGCTTTGTCAAATTTTTACAATGACTTGTCATGCCTACAATTTAACATTCATAGCATCGCGCCATCTTGAGATTCAATGGCCTAGGAGAATGATGTTGGTTCAGTTTGAGAACTAATGGTGAGAACAAATTCACGATATAGCTGGGAAAGCTTGTGGTAACTCAAGCAAGAAGAAATAGGACATAAAAAAGGCTTGGAAGAAATGTGTTCAGTGAGGTAATAGTGATAATCAAACAAGTAACTAGTTTTGTGACAACATGATGTGGATGTGAGCATGTTTGAATTGGGGTTGGTGAGGAAATGGACTCTGGACTATAGGGAAAAGACATGCTAAGTTGACTACAAGAAGGCTCATAGATGGAGTGAATTGGCTTGGGAATGACACAATCACTAAACAAATCAACAACGTCATTGCTCATGGAAAAATAAGCAAACAGAAGGAGTGATTCATGAAAAATGACATTTCGAGAAATATAGACCTTATTGTTTTCTAAGTCAAGTAACTTGTAACTCATATAACCAAAATGATAACCAAGAAAAACAAGGCTCAAGCATGAGAGGAAAACTTTGTACGTTGGTTAGAAAACGTGAAAGCATAACATAAACATCCAAAAGTGCAAAAATGATTGTAAGTGGGTTTGTTGTTATTCAACAACTCAAATAAGGTTTTATTGGATAGTAATGGAGAGGGTGTACAATTGATTAAATAAGCAGTATTCAAAACACAATCACCCCAATAACAAAAAGGAATACAAGATTGAAACAGTAGAGTTCATGCCACATTAAGTATGTGCTAATGTTTACGCTTGATTACTACTCAAAAAGAGCATATTTTAGATAATAATTTTCATGAGTTTCACATCTTTTGAGTAGTAATTATGCCTAAAACACTCAATTAACATGTTGTTGCCCTTGCAAGAGTTACTAACAAGTTTTATGAAGTTTTGGAGTCATTTCAAGGTATCATTTTGATAAATTGGTGACAAAAGAGATGAATCAAATTGAAGAGAACAAATAAAGTTGATGATGATCCAAATGCATAATGAAAGAAGCAATGCAATCGATTTGGATTGGGATTTGGAGTTGATTTGGAGGTAGTTGAAGTAGAATCAAAAGAAAGAAATGGAAGAAATGACAAAAAAAAGAGTTGAAAAACTGTGTTTTTCCATTTCGCATGAACATGCGGAAAATTCACACAGTCGTGCGAAATGGACCAAAAAAAAATTTGGTTGTAGCTCAAAGAGAAAACTAAAAATTGATTTCGCATGACCATGCGAAAATTTTGCACAGTTATGCAAAATGCTCCAGAAAGGCAAAATTGGCGCTGGTGCATTTTCCACTTCGCACAATCGTACGAAATTGTTGGAGCTCGTGCGAAATTGCATTTTTTTTTCCAGATTTCTTGGTGAAGAAGCCTCTAGAAGACCTCTTAGATGATGTCAAGTGCCCACTTGACCTTGGCCTATAAATAGAAACTTGATTTTCTTATTTAAAAACTTTTTTTTTTACATTTTTCTAATTGTAGAACTTTCCAGATTTTCTTTCTATAGAATTTTCTACTTTCCTTTATTTTTCTCTCATTTTCTCACTAGTCAAACATGCCTTGTGAGATCAAATCTCCAAGCATGAGTGGCTAAATCTCGTTTTTCTCGGAGAAGGGAGGATCTAGAGGCAAAATCTATGGTGAATTAGAGAAATGAGCTTGAATTGCAAAGGTAATTTGATCCAATTGATTGTTAATTGAAATTTGAGGATTTTTCTCTTCAAATTGTCTTGGATGATTACTACAATGCAAGCTAGGTAGATTCATCAAATTCTTAATGCTAGATTTGATGAGATTGAATAGTTGCATTGTGTGAATCATTGGAAGATAATTTAAGATGAATTGAATATATGATTTGAATTGATCTTTTGGATTAGATGATCTAATTTGAAGAGAAATTATATTTAGACCTAAAGCTAAATCAATAATCGGTTTAGATAAAAATTTAGGTTTTCAATCTAATTTGATGAAAATTAGATTTCAACATCTATTCACCATGGAAATTGATTTCTATAAAATCTTAACTCCGTGAATTTCATTTTATATTCATTTTCTCATATTTTACATTTCATTTTTCTTCTCAATTTTAGACCATTGTTAAATTGATTTTTCACTATGAATTTTCAAATCAATTTCACTTGATCACAATAATTTCTTATCCTCTCATTCAAGCCTTAATTACTGAGAATAATCCATCCTAGTGGACAACACCTAAAAACCACTATACTATAGTAGTTTGTACTAAAACCAATTTTTGATCAGGTACAAGCTACTCTAGAATAGTGAATTAGGTTATAAATTTTTTTGATCCAATAAACGACAAAAATCTGAGCGATCAACGCTTTATAATTGAATTTTGTTTAGGTATAGCAACACAAGAACGATAAGGAATAACACCCTTGGTACATAAAATAAAAAAATCACGGGAAGCTAATTTAGGGGCATTATCAAAACAAACAAATTTAATTACAATGTTATATTGAGTAGAAATCAAATTGAATTTTTTTTAAAAAAAAATAGTGAGAACATCAGCTTTAGCACAAAGAATATATACCCATGTAGTTTGTGTGTAGTCATCAATAATAGTGAGAAAATATCTATGTTCAACTAGTGTACTAACATGAAATGGTCCCCAAATGTCAATGTGAACTAGATTAAAAGGATTAGCATACATGTTATTATGTGAAACAAAAGACAAACATTTTTGCTTGGCCATATGACAAATTTTATGGTGAGAAGACAAATGGGATAAAAAACTGGGAATGTGTAATTCATTGTGTAGAAATTGAATTTTTACATGAGATGGATGTCCAAGGCAAAAATGCCAAATATCTCTTTTCAACACTATAGAATTTGCAAATACAAAATTAGAAAATTCATTCCCTAATTCTAGAAAATAGAGATTGTTTCATATTCTACTCTTCCCAATCATCAAGTCCCAAGTGAGGTCCTGAATGACACATGAATTTAAAAGGAAATTAACACTACAATTATGGCTAAGAGTAAAAACACTAATGTTGAGAAGATTGAAAGTGAACATGGGAACAAACAAGACATTATCCAAGCTCAAAGTATTAGATAACTTCATAGAACCTACACGATTGATTGCAACAACATGACCATTGGGAAGAGTGACAATGGTATTATGAACAAGTGTGGAATAAGAAAACAGAGAAATATTGCAACAGACATGGTAGGTGGTCCCTGTGTCAATTATCCAAGCATTAGAAGGAACAAAATGATGAGAAAAAGACAAAGTAGAACAATTGTTACCACATATTTGAGAAATTGAAGGTCTCGACGCCGATAGAGACTCAAGTGGGTCGATAGTCTGTTATTGAAGGTGCGTGCTAAGTAGGCAATGAGTTGTTAAACTTGATCTAGCGAGAGAGAGGTAGGTAGTGGGGAAGATCCCACCATAACAATAGAATAAAAATAATGAATGCCTTTGGATGGTTCAATAAAGGAGCTTGGTGGAGTAAATTAGGATTGAAGGGGCTTGTTTGAGCCATTTGTGTTTTGGCTTTCCCTTTGGATTTATAACTCGGTGGAAACCCATGCAATTTATAACACCTATCTACTATGCCTTTTGAGCCCACATTGGGTGCAAATTAGGCATTCACATCTGGGCTTGTTGTGAGACGATGCAACAACTATTGAAGGAGCTAGATAATAGTATTAAACGCCATGGAATCCGATGGAGCTGAGGACCCAAATCCAACAGACCACCGACGTTCTTCTTGAACAACAAGATTGAATACTTTTGCCATACGAGGGAGCAAATCAATCATCACAATCTAGTCTCTTGTGCTAGCATAAGATTCATTCAAACCCATTAAAAATTGCATCACGTACTCTTGCTGTTGATAATCTATCTAAGCTTTCATACTTCCATAGTGGTAGACGGGAACTGGTTGGTAGTTTTTAAGTTCATCCTAGAGAATCTTTAGTCAAGTATAATAGGTTATTAACATCAAGCGAACCTTGTGAGAGACCATGTAATTGTTGCTTGATTTGGAAAATTCATCTAACGGAAACGTTCATGCAAATATGCCTAAATAGTCTAGGCACTCTTGAGATAGAGAGTTTTGACCCAAAATGAAATATTTAAAAAAAAATCCATAAAGTAAACCGGTTTTCAAAATAATGTCCAATGTAGTGCGTTTGTACCACGTAGGTTTTCATATCATAAAACTGTAGTTGGTGACTACGGTTTTATTTTAAAAAAAAACCGGTCAAAACCGTTGTCACCAACCACGGTTTTAACTTTAAATTTAAAACCATAGTTGGTGACTACGACTTTGACTATTTTTAAAAGTAGTCAAAGCCGTAGTCACGAACTACAACTTTAACTTTAATTTATATATTTAAAACTATGCTATTTGATTTAAAATATTTAACTTTAATTTTTTTAAATAAAAATATTATATTATTTTGATTTTATATTTACTAAAAATATGTGACCACATGGTATAATAAAAATATTTAACTTTAATTGATCTCACTATTTAAAAAATAGTAATTTAATTGATGTCTTTAATTTGATATAAAAATATTTTTGTTTAATTTTATTAAAATAATTGGCACTATACTCAATATAAATATAATTAGTTATAAATATACTATTTTATACCCTCATAATGAAGAATATAATATTATTTTGTAACTTTGTGAAAAAATTAAAGCCAATTATGCATTTGTACAAAATATAATATGACTTCAAGTGGGTAAATGATTGGAAAATTACTTAAATACAACATTTTTTTTCCCCATATTTTTCCTTTCAAAATGGGATCAAAATGGAATGGAAAGGCTTAAAATTTTAAACTTAAAATGCCAACCTAATAGAAATTGTTTTTCCACTTCTTAAAATATAGAATTCTAGAAAGAAAATACCTTTGTTTTCTCAATCAATTCACTATTTATTTTTTATTTTTTTGGTAAATAGATGAAAATGTTTTTGAAATATTTTTGTCAATTCATTGAGAATAAGACAAATGTTCCTTATTGGGTACTAATGGGAGTTTTGGGCAAAAATGATTTCTTTAAAATAAAAAATTCATAAATTAATTTTATTCTCAAAATAATTTTTAAAGTGATGTGTGTCTTATTCATGTGGGTATTCACATCACAAAACCGTAATTGGTAATCACGATTTTTGAATTTTTTAAAAAATAGTCAAAATAGTAGTTGGTGATCATAACTTTAAATTTAAACCTAAAACCAATATTTTAAGTTTAAATTTCAAATCATGTGAATGTTCAAGTTAGTAAGTAGTATTAGTTTAAGAATTATTTTGATTGGAGGTTTAGATTGTAAATCTTTTTAATGCATTATTTTTTCTATATCAATATAGTGTTATTGTTGTATGTAACTAATTAGTAATAAATATAATTAGTTTAAATTTAAACCTAAAACCAATTTTTTAGATTGTTGGATTGTTATATGCAAATGGTATATAATATCACACACACACACACACACATAAAAGTTAACAATATAATGCAAATGAAAATAAACACAAAAACTAAAAAACAATCCTCAATGAGTGCCACATGATGGGGTCTTCCTCTTTCTCTGTAGACGCCTATGATACAAAGACATCTTTTTCGAATCTATCTATGCAATATGTCATGTCTCAGTATGTATAGGTTGAGATAGAGTTGATGGAGGCAAGACTCGACGTCTACGTGGATCACAACATCGTCTAGGTGGGAATACATCTAACTGTGTAACATGTGTAAGGTATGATGCATGGTAGTCTCTATGGGAAGAGGTGTAGGTGATGGTAAAGTGATATATAATATGGTAGCATCTAGGAGAGGTGATATAGGAGATGGAAGAATGACATCTGATGTAGTGGTAGCTAGTGCAATAACATCTTATATAGTGGGCTCGAAGAGAGGAGATACAAGTGATGATGGTGAGGTGACATGTGTAGTGGTCTCCTCAAGAGAAAGTAGAGGATATGGCAGATTAGTAGATGGTGGGGTAGTCTCTGGTGTAGTGACATAAGGTATAGTGGCCTCTATGGGAGGAAATACAGGTGATGGTAGAGTAGTATCTGATGCGACGTGCTTTAAGGGAGAAGGTCTAGGTGAAGGTGATGGTAGGGGTGAAGGGGGAAATGTGAAAACCTCAGGTACAAATGGGGCAGATGATGTGGATAGTGCTAACATAATCTCGGGTGGATGCATAGATCATCGAGGCTATTAATCAGCTCACCTATATCTCCCTCGGCCTCGAATAGGTTGCATCCTAACTGTAGTGGATGACATAGGTGGTCTCATGGATGGGTCTGATGATGTAAGTGACTGACGGACTGAATGTATGCGATGCTCTTCTCCAATAACATGCAAAATATCAATAGCAATCCGATGAATGTCACCTAATGCACTTGAAGTAGGCCCAACAAATCGACTAGCAATCTCAACCATACCAGTGATCTATAAATAAAAAAATTAAAATAGACAAAGATGATTTTTTATTAATTATAATTTAATAAACCATTTCTAAATTAAAAAATCTTACCAACAATTGAGTAGTTGTTGTTGTACTATGATACCTCATCTGATCTTTATGGAGAGGGGGTGTGATCAAATGTCTTATATGACGTCTGTACCACTCCATATATGGTTCATGAAATTGCATAGCACCCGTCATAGACGGTGTTGTTGCAATATGCTTCGCACAACTAGCCCATAAGATAATATACTGTGCATGGAATGCCCCCTAATCATACTTATGTTGTCCTTGCCTATCCACAGAATGAAGGTCTTGCTCTATGGAACAAGATGGAGGTATCCCTTATTAGAGGCCAAATTGTCACAACACTCGCATCTGTCGATGCCACTTGACAATGTCAAAGCAGATAAGAGGTGACATCGTCTGCCAAATCTCTGGTCTGCTAGAGATATCGCTTGAATATAGACAACTAAGTCTCCCATGTAAGGCTCCCATAAAACCTGTTAAAATCAACATTTGACATTAATAATGTTAATGTTTATATGGTTAACAATAGCACATTGCATCTTATATGTACTTGGTCATGGGTCTATGAATCTAATTGGTCTTGATAAAATGTCAACACACGTGATGGATTTTGAGCCCATGATAAAGGTACTCTCCACCTACATCCTAACGGATTAGTTGGTGAACCCTCATCTAACAATGCCTCATCTTGTAATCCCTAGTCTTCATCCAATAATCCATGGTGTACTCCAATAGGACCCTTAACTGGTAAATCATTGGCTGCATCATGATCTAAATGCTGAGTTGCTAGAGGGGTTGGTGGTCAACCAAAATCTGGTTGACCCACATGGATTCTCTCCCAAGACCACAATTGGAAAAAAATGTAACATTAAAATTTTACTTAAATTATAAACTTGAAACAACTATAAATTTTAATCTAATGTGAATAATTAATTATACCTGTAATAGTGTGACATATTCAACAATATCGATGGCACCATCCAAACTCGCTCGACATAACTCCCTATATAAGTGTGCTAATACTACACTACCCCAACTATGCATAAATGTATGAGTCAAGTCTCTATACAGTGGGAGATAACACATATGGATGTGGGTACCCTTCTTGTCTGTAAATGCGTTGAACCTATGAGTGTTAATATGAAAGCTTGTCCATACCGCTCTAATGTGACATCATCTGAATCAATTGGTGGATGAGAGAACTGGTGACATAGCCATCATGTCGATATCGCTAATCCTTTATTCTCAGATGTAGGGGAAGTCACACTTAAAAGTTCATAACATAGCAGTGACCAATCTATGTCACATGTGCCAATGATGGGAAGCCCATGAATACAAAGTTCTAATATGACAGCAACATCCTGTAAAGTAATGGTCATTTTCCCAACAGGTAGGTGAAATGTGTGTGTCTTAGGATGTCATTTCTCAACTAGACTAGTGATCAGTCCTCAATCTAGTGTAATGTGTCCAATATGGTATACACCATAAAATCTAGATTGAATAATATAAGATCGAAGACGAGGATCCATCTCCCATTCCTACATAGACCTAGATATATGTTGTCAAAAAGTCAAGACTGAAGCAAATTGTAAAAATACAAATAAATCATTTAGATAATAAACTTGAAAATTTTTCATTCTTTAAAGAGATATTATGTGCTTTCATATACATATATACCTGGCCAGAGTCAACTAAATGAGACCTATGTCTATCCTGTAGAACCAAAACAAACGTATCTAATGGATCTGGATCAGAACTATGTCCTTTATACTCCATATCTATAACAAAATTGTGAAGATAAATAAACAATACTTATTGTTTTTAAATTAAAAATATTTATAATGGAAAAGTTTTAAAAATTTATGGAGTTTTCCCTATATTAAGTATATATCAATTTGATAAATTTAAGTAAATCAATTCATTTATGACCAATAAACAAGTCATACTAGTCTAAATTAAAATTAGAGATACAAATACAATGGAGTATTTTGTTACCATTTTTAATAGAAAATTTCAAATTTTTGATAGAGTTTCCCCTATAGTATGGACATTATTCCAAATACAAATAACCTGATTGTGGAAATAACATCAATATTTATAATCAAACCAAATCCAATAATTGCATAAAGGTAGTATCATAGTAGCTTACATCACAATATCCAAGAAAATTACACGCATACATCACACGGTCTAATAAACTCTATTACTGTTTTGACAATAGCAACGATTGTGGCCACTTTGTTTGCATAACCCACATGTAATAGAAGTCTTGCCCTCTCTAACATCCATTTCATTATGCAAATGACTTAATTTAGGTCGTCCACTTGATGCACGTTTCATCGACTCAGAAGGCATGATAATCGGACCATCATAAGGAGGCCACTCATAGACATTGAAAATGGGATGGAACAAGGGTGCCCAAGTATTATAGTATGATTGTGTACTGTAGTAGTGTTGAATAAGTGGTCTAAAATCAACTGAACGAAAATGACATGCTGCTAGAATATGGCTACATGGGAATCCATATATGAGTGTTTTACCACATATGTATGCATGCTCATGTAAGTTGACGCGATATGTTCGACCACTAGCTGAGCTACTCTTAGTACCCTTACTAGTCTTCACATGGAATCGTCCTTGGATGTGATAATATAAAACAATCTCATGAGATCCTGCCTTAACCACATTTACCTTAATCTTAGCATTGACATATGGAGTGTATTCCTCATTTGAAGCAAGTCAATTAGCACCTTGTTCCATTCTCACAACAAAGTAACTATTTAGGTGAAAAAATGTCAATTGAACCAAAGCAGTTACGGGTAAGCTATGAGCCTCTTTAAGCACACTATTGAACACCTTTAACATGTTTGTAGTCATGATGTCATACCTTCGACCTTCATCATGAGAGAGCGCACATTTCTCAAAAGGGATTGCTTCCAACCATTGTTGTGTGGTTGCATTAATCCTCCCAATTGTGTTCATATGTTTATTAAAATTTTCAATCTTGGTTGCTAAGGCTGCTCTGTACATCAAATTTTTCAATATTTTATCCTTAAATCGAGTCATAAAATTGTTGGCAAGATGATGCATACAAACCCTATGATATGCGTATGGCACAAACCAACCAAGATGAACATCGCTCATTGCAACCATAATGCCTGGATGTCGATCTGATATAGCACAAAGTCCTCTCCTATGAGTTATTGTAGTTCTAATACATGCCAAAAACCATCCCCATCTATCAATATTCTCACCATCTGTTAGGGCAAAAGCCAATGGGAATAATTGATTATTTCCATTATAACCCATAACAATCATTAAAGTTCTTTTATACTTCCCAAACAAATGTGTACCATCAATACTGAGTATGGGCTGATAATGTTTGAATCCTTCAATAGATGGATGAAATGTCCAAAAAACTCGTTGAAATATCTTTGTATTCTCCATAATACCAGGAAATGTTTTTGAAATTACAACACATCATGGATTTTCCTACTCTAAGGCAATGAAAAAATATGGCACCTTTGCAGATGACTTATAAAAATCATCAAAGAAGTTTGTAAGTGCTTTAAGCATCACTTTAGATGCCTTCTTGTATGATATTTGGTATCCGAATTTCTCCACAATACTTGCTTGAATAGCAATCACTGACAATGTGAATTATGCCTTAATCATTCCTTGGATATGACTAGCAATCAAGTTGGAATCTAATTGTTGATGGTCCCGATTCAAGCAAGGATTTACACATTTGTGCGAACTATTGTATTTATTGATTGCAAATAAAGTTGTACCTTTTACAACCATAGTATGAAGTTTCCATGGACATTGAGATTGCTCAGCCTTCTTGCATCTTAAGATGAACAACTTTTTAGTTGATGAAACAACAACGTACTCTTGGTGTGCACTAATAGAATACAACTTCTCAGCATGTTATAAATCTGCTTTTGAATTAAAAACTTGGCCAACCATGAACTCTCCACCTGAGTTTCCAATATTAGTGTTCCCCCATGGGGTCCAGTCACTTAAAACGACATTACCAATGTTTTCTACATTTTCAAACTACAAAGATGATGCTGAGTGATACTGAACAGAGGAAAACTCTATTGGGTCCTCAGAATCTAGGTTATTTGACATATCACAACCTTCCCCATCTACAGAGACATATCTCCCTTGTTCACTTTCCATTGCTTCGTAAAGAGCTAAGAAAGATAAAACAACATTAACATTATTGTTTTCCTCATCCATAAATTCAAATACCCCATGGCCATCATGTTGAACATCTCCTACTCTCTCACTTTGATCATCACCTTCTTAGGATTCACATTCATCTTCATCTTTATCTGCTCTACACTCATAAGTCATTGCAACTGGGGCACTACTAGGTTCACAACCATACTCAAATTCCTCAACATTATCATTTTCTCTAAGTAATAAATGTGTGAAGTTACCCAATAATTGCCCTCTCACTCGTGGTTGTACTGGCACTTGTTCAATATACAATTCAATTTCGTCCATTCTAAATGTGTTAATCAATTTCAACATTTGGGATAAACTATTATCATCCCATATTGGACAAGGTTGGAACCTATTTTCCCTTTTTAAAGGATACCTACAGTTGAGGACTAATTGTAATTGTTTTTTGTCAATGCCAGTTCTCGAGTATATCATAGATAACAAGTGTTCATATGTTGAACTCCAAAGGCACAATTACAACTTGATCTCCAATATACTTTACATCTGTTTCTGTCCTCAACATTTTTCCTTTACCAAAGTAAATTCTAGGAACAATATATTCAAACATGATTTACCTACAAAAAATACAATATCAAATGGTTTAATAATCAATGAAAATAATAGCAAGTCTTTGTGTTTTGAACTTAACATACTTGTTTATTAAAATAATTACAAAACACACATACAATTATGCTAAAGAGAAATTGCATATAATCTTTTAACACGTGAATACACAATTATATAATAAAACACCTTCTTACACATTAGGGAGAAAAATATAAATCACTTCATAATAATAAATTTTTTATTTAAATAGTTATCTATGATACAAATATATTTATAGATAAATGTTTCATAAAATTTTTATTTAAAACTTAGATAGTGGGTTATAAATCAATAAATGTTTAGTTTAACCTAAAAGGCTAAACAATTACAAGAATCTCAAAATTAAATAAAAAATAATCCACCAATATTTTTTTTTGTTGATAAAATATCATATATTAAAATAAAATTAAATGTTATCAACCATTAAATAATATATAATTTAAATAATTATGTTGTTATTCATAAATCACTTGATATTTTATTAAACCTAAAAGTCGAAAATGATTTTAAATCTTAAAATTAAATAAAAGATAAATCACCACAAAAAATATATTAATAAAATATCAAATACACAATTATAGAAAAAAAATCATTCATATATATATATATATATAAACATTATTTGAATATTAAAAATGAAAACAAATAAACATTTTATAAATCTATTTAATATTAATTTTAATTATAGAAAAAAATCATTTATAAATTAATTTTAATTTTAATTTATAAATATATTGAATATTAATTTTAATTTTAATAAAATTGATGCCAATAGGATGGCCCTTCTCAAATCAGCCACCAATCATCAAAAGTAGACTTGTAACCTTATTGGTGTACCTGAGATGAAATTGTCTTTTCCTTTTACATAGCTGAAACAACACAGTCATTTATCTTGTTCTTGTTGTGGATTCAGCCAGTTAATATAAGGTAATTCTAGGAGCATGTTTGCGGCCTTGCAACAAATCCAGGCACGAACTCAGCTGACCCCTATAACTACTTGACTATATTGTTTTCTCATAGTTTTGCTCAATATTTTATTTGACCATGCATCTGTGATTTTTTTTTTGAATTTGTAGGACATCAAAGGCGAAGTTAACTTGGGTGCTACTAAAAAATCTTTGCCTATGGATCCATCAATTTATGGGCCAACAATTTTGCAATCAAAATTAGGACTAGGTGGTGCAAGTAACATTGCCTCACCCTACATAAAAACTAGGAGATATTTTTATATGGACATATTTTTTGTGTTACTATGAGCAAAATAATGATTGATGTTATTTCCTCTTTTGTAAAGACCATATGGGTACATAATGGTGTCAGTGGAATAACATAGAATAAATTGGGCACTTCCTATTTTTGGTTGAGACAAATGGCAACAGCTAAAAGTTGATATAAGAGAAGGGCTAATGCCTTGATCTAAGGCTTGAAAATCTCGTATGACAGTTTCAAGATTGTTTATGACTTTTTCTTGGGAAGTTTTCTAGTCACTTAGATGTGTTAATGGCGTTAATACAGTCTCATATTTGATGTTATCTTCTAAATCTTGTTAGTACTAGGTTTTATGTATTTAATTCAATCTCATAGTTGCTTTTATCTTCTAAATCTTGCCAATTTTCATATGTTCCACCCATGAACATTGATAACTTACTATGAGCCTAACAAAGAATTAAAGATAAGGTCTCAAACTTATGGTTATAGAAAATCAAATCCCAAGAATAGCCAAGCAGAGTCTAAATCAAGTAGAGTTGAAATATTGAAAATTTTAAAACTATTTAGTTTGAGACTCCTTAGAGGATGCAAATAATGCCTTAAATCTCTAGACCAGAACTAACCCATGATGACTCTGTTTTAACCCTCATAACTTTCCCCTTTCTAGCTCTATCTCTCACCACTAGATCATATTCCTGAATTTTAAGGTCAACCAAGCAATAGGGAATTTGAAACCCACCAAGTAAGAAAAAGATTAGAATACTCAGGACCACTAATGAAACCAACTAGCTCTATTTTATCATAGAGGAATGGGTCCATCGAGTGACTCACATTGTAGAGGAAATTCTGATATCATTTTCTGGAGTTCTACCCCACCTAAATGACAAGTCATACATGCACGCTTTAGCATTACTTTCCTCTATTTTCTAGGCAACCAAACATTCCCATAATTTGGAGAATGATGTAGAAACCAAAAACAACCCCACACCTTCAATCTCCTAGCTTAAGATAAAGCCCTATTCATTGGCCCTTGAAAAGTGGAGTACTCCGATTTTTTCTATTTCTATAACAAAAAAATCAGTGCTCGTCCCCTTCATTTTTGGAGTTCTTAAGAGTGGTCCCCTTCATTTTTGGAGTTTGTAACTGTGGTACCCTCCATTTTTGGAGTTCTTAATAGTGGTCCCCTCCATTTTTGGTATCTTTAACAAAAAAAATTCATGGTGGCCCCCAATTCCATATTCATTTTCTTTACCAAAACAAAACCGGCCTTTTTCTTTCTGCCAAGCTCACAATGAAAATAAAATAAAAAAACCAAACACATCTTTACCAAGCTCAAGATGAAAATCAAAAACAATAACAAACTAAAATACGTGAAAACCAAACATATTTACAAAAAATAAAATAAAATAAAATAAAATTTATGTAAACTGAAAAGCTCATAAATCTTACTTGAACAATGATAGAACAAGATTAAAATTTGGAAAATACTGAATTTGAGCGAAGGATGAACCAAAGACAACCAGATGCAACGGGAGACAACAGGAAAGACGAATAAGAAGACAAAACCCTAAAGGTAAGAAACCTAATCGAAAAGGGAAAGGAACTGAAAATGATTCAAAACCGTAGTTGGTAACTACGGTTTTGACCGATTTTAAAAAAAAATCAAAACTGTAATTGGTGACTACGGTTTCTTAACTTGGACTCCTACGTGGCACAGACACACTAGATTGGGCATTATTTTGGAAATCGGTTTACTTTCCGATTTTTTTTTTTAAATATCCTATTTTAGGTCAAAACTTCGAGATAGAAAAGATTATCAAATGTCTCTTTTAAGACAATGTTAAGGAGCCAAGACGTAACCATGTTGTTGTATTAGGATCAGATTTAAACTGTAGGATCATCGGCCATGGGTTGTGAAAAAGTGTCATCTACGAATTTGAGCTTATTCTTTGCGTTGAGGGCCATCATCATGGCCCAACTCCATGTATTATAGTTCGGACCAGTGAGGAGACGCAAAACAAACACCAAGCATAGATGATTGCCGCTATGCAAGAAAAAGGGGCTATTGTTGTCCTCCATGAAAGACAGATCTGATTGCACTACAGTGCTACCAAATGGAGGGGGTGTGAAGGGCTGAAATCTATTAGCATTATTATATTGACCACCATGAGCCATTTTAGAGAGCAGCTGAGGTAAGACGCTCTAATGCCATATTACAAAGGGAGAATGGAGAGAAAATGATAGATTCTCATTCAATTGATTGATCAGAATAAGTTGTAGTATAGGGATATAAAGCAAAGAAGCCAAAAAGCTTTACATCATAGAAGTCACGCATAAGGAGTTGTAGAGATCAACTAAAAAACAACTTAACCAACTATTGGTTACAATAGAAAAGAAAAATAACAAAAATAAAATAGGCTAATTAATATGCTAAAAACAAGCATAACTTATTTTCGCTATGTTGGCTTTCCATGATTTATTGTTCCATATCATTTGAATTTAATAAAAATAAATTAAAAAATAATCTAATTTTCTAATTTTATAATTTTGGTTATAAAATGATAGCTTCTATCAAAAAATTTGTAAAAATGACTTGCATGAGCAAAGTTAACAAATATAAATATTTTGAAAATTACTTTTGGTTTTACTAATAGGAAAGAAAAAAAACTATCACTTTTTATTTAATTTAAGAAACTTTTAAAAATAGTATATATCAATGAAAATTCAGGATAACTAAATCTATACACAAGCATATATACTTAGGCTATGTTTGGTTCCCGGAAAGTACAAAGGAAATAAAAAAAATGCTAAGGAAAATGATTTTCTCATGTTTGGTTGTCCTATGAAAAATATCAAAGAAAATCAAATATAATTAAAACTAATTAAAAACTTATATATTTTTAAATTATTTAATCTTTATATTGATGAGTTAAAATAAATAAAATGAGTTTGAAGTAACAAAAAAAATAATTTATCAACTTTTAATCTATTTTTTTATTTTCCTTCACTTTTTCTTTCCTTCTACTTTTCCTTTACATTTTCTTTCCCTCGCATTTTCCCTCAAATTTTCCGGGACCCAAAGGCTTTGTTTAAAGGCTACTAAATGAGTAGCTACAAACACCATAATCTTTTCTGTAATTAACGCTTTAAGTTCTAAAATTTTTGGATGAACCTTGGACAGTATGTTAGTTAGGTTACAATTTTAGAATAAATACAAAAAACGAAGGTTATTGTATAAAACAGTATGTTGATTATACCCCATGGTCATTCATAATATAACACATCAGCATTTTGTGTTATGTTGGTGTTGGAAAAATATCTAAAAGACAACATAGATAAATACCTCTAGAGGAAGCTTGACAATTTGAATATAGCTTATTATTATAGGTCTCTTTTGCTGCAAAATCTTTTTGCAATCAAGAGCTACAAGAGTCCTTTGTATCTTTCCATCCTCTAAAATCAAAGGTAGGTACGAAAATTGCTTACCTAACTAGAAAAGGCTCCAATCAGGGGAGAGAAAAATTTGTACAAAAATTGTTTTAGGTTTTAAGGTTACGTTTGGTTCAAGAGAATCTGAAGAAAAAAATAGAAAGAAATAATCAAAGGAAAGAAAAAGTGTTAATTATGGATCAGGTACAAAACAAATTCAAAATTTAACATCTCCTCATTGGATGTCATAAAATGAATTTTGAACGTTCTTCTCTCAATCTCATGTCCAAGTATGACTTTATATACCAACATGACAAGAAGGAGAAAGGTATGCCACATATGTTAGCAAAATATGTAAACCAACACATCACATCACTCAAAAAATATCTCACAACATAAATTGGTGGAACACAATAGATCAAGCATTTTTAACCTCCACAAGTAATTGCTTACTTAAAAGGAATGTTTAACCTTAACTTATATATATACCTATTTATACTCATATATATATATATGCATGCTCATCTCACTCTATTTTTATTTTTGGAATATTTATTCTATTTTTAATTTTAGTTGGCAAATATAATTCATCTTCAATGATGTCCCATATTTCATAGTGTAGAAGATTGCAAATATATACTATGTCAATTCTATTTTTCCAAAATTACCATAATCACTTCCATTAAAAAGTGGGCTATTGATTCATTAAAAACCTTCCATGATGGATGAACTTAATTATTTAACCATGTTTCTCTTACATACTTAGGTCTATTTAAGAAGTATATGTAGCTTTGATACCAATTATAAAGTCAATCTACCCAACCTAAGTATACACTCGGGCACTTTTAATGTTTTTTAATAGATCTTCAAAACAATAAAAAATTGTAATAATAATAAAATTGAAATCACAATAAAAGAAAAGGTGCAAAGATAGAGAAAATCCAAACACAAAGATTTATAATAATTCAATAATTACCTATAACTTGAAAACCTTATTTAATATAAGGTGATCGCCCCAATCATTACTAACCCTGTATCCCATTCCCTCGATCTGAGTTGTGGTATGTGTGATCTCATAAGCCACATATTTCGTTTCTCATATGAAACACATGCAATATACTTCTATTTTCTTCTTGGTAGGGTGGCTACCTCTACAAGTCAACAATTGAGTGATTCATGCCCAAAAGCACCTGATATTTCACTTACTTGGCCCAAGATTGGTATAAGAGAAACCCTTGAGTTGGGTGGCAGATGCCGTTCACGAGTACCTGGAAGGAGCAGTGACAAAGGAGCATTTCTTGGGGCTCATTGACTGGGTGGAGGCTCATCGTCCAGAGCCTGCTTTAGAAAAGATATACTGCAGTGGCAGCAGCGATGGACCGGCATTTGTGGTATCATCAGGGAGGACATTCCCAGCCTCAAAGGTGGATTTCGGGTGGGGTAGGCCGGCTCTGGGGTCATACCATTTTCGATGGGATGGGGAAGCTGGATACGTGATGCCAATGCCAAGTCCGGCCAGAGATGGTGACTGGGTGGTGTACATGCACCTCTTGAAAGGGCAGATAGAGTTGATTGAGACTGAGGCCGCCCATGTCTTTAGACCTTTAACATCTGAATATCTCAACTTGATCAGCTGAAATTGGCTTACATCCATATGACTTCTTAGATTCTTCATCCCTCCGTCTTATAGTTTATCAGGTCCTTCTAATTTCTCTTTCCAATATGGTGAATGTCTTGGTCATAATATGAAGAGTGAATTTTTGGAGTGATATAATGAAGTTCTGAGGATTGTGTATGATAATGGTAAGACCCTAAGGAGTACTATTTTCTTCTTTCTCCCAAAAAATATACACAAAACTCAACAATGAAAAATTGATTTCCTCTTTCCGATTCACTAACCTTTAAAGCTTTAGTTATAGGTTATAAGCTCCAGAATTCATGATCTTAACGAAGTATATACTGAAAAGAAGAATTTTTGAGGCCCTACCAGCTTTGAGGATCACGGCCCACAAAAGGAAACAAAGTATATCTACCTTTTCAATTTTAATGTAAAGTGAGAAAAACTATTACCTCTTCATATATTTTATTAGTTGAGGACTTACTTCAAAAGTTGTTGACAAATACACTTACCACTTTGTTTTTTTTTTTTCTATTTCCCTCATATCAACTCTCTCACACATTCTCACCTGTTACCACCTTCCTACTTTTTTTCTTTTTTCTATTTTCCCTTTTTCCATCCCTTACCATCATATTCATTACCACATATTATTATATTAGAAAAAGTGAGTTTTGATTCACTACTATAATAATATATGAAAAAAGGAATCTTAAATTTTTTAAAATTACTATTATATTCATCTATTTAAAAATAATTTGAAATACATACATTTTTAATGTATCATCTAATTATTCCCTAGATTGGACCTTTTTACATAAATATTTCCCTTTCTTTTAGATTTATTATTATTATTATTTTATTTAGAATTTTTTTTTTTTTCACTTTCTAAGAGGTGTTTGTTTAATTTCTAGAAAGAAAAAAAAATCTCAAATAATAATAATAATAAACTTAGGGAAACATTCACGTGGAAGAGTCTTGTGAATTAATGTTGATGACATCACAAGTAAAATGACTATTTTAAGGAATAATTAGATGATTTATTTACAAGTGCATATATTTCAAATTATTTTTAAACAAATGAAGATATTACCGATTTAAAAATTTTGGGATTCTTTTTTCATATATTTTCATATTAGTGAGTCAAAACCCACTTTTCCTTATCATATTTCTTATTATTATTTTTCTCTTTTTCATTTGACATTTCTTTTAATATGTTCATGTATTCTCTCATAAAATTTCTTTAATTTTAATTATTTTTGGACATATTAAATTAAAATGATAATATAAAATAAATAGTTAATATAACAATTTAAATAAAAACACAAATATATAATGAAAAAAATAAAAATATTATCCCATAAATAATATACTTGATGATTTCAAAGATTAATTATAATAATACATTTGATAAATTAAGGTTTAAATTTAAAAATTATATTTTATTATTTATAGGTTTATGATATTATTTTTATTATTATCATTAAATAAAAGATTTATTTATTTTATAAATTCTATCACATGTAAAAGTAAAAATATCTTTGTAATACTATTTTACTATTTTTATTATTTTTAGTTTTGCTTTAAATTTATTATATCAAAATTTACTAAATGATGGTGCTTTTATCTTTCTTTTTTTAGTTTTAACTTCATCATGGATCTAACTTTTTGTTTGGTTAAAATCTTTAATTTTTTAAATAAAAGAAAATATATTTTTCATTAAAAAAATTGTATCTAACCTTTTATATTAATTTCATAAGAAATAGGTACATCCTTAAGAAAAATAAGTACATCAATTTCTAGGGAAATTGGGACCCCTATCTCCCTTATCATGGTTTATTTGTTCATTTCAAGACCTTGATAACTAATTGAAGGTCCTCCCCCACCCTAGAATGAACTTTGGAACCCTAAGTACATTCTTAACAAAAATTGACACATCCATTCCTAAGGGAACCGAGACCCCTTCTCATGATCCTTATATTCGTTTGGAGACCCTCAGGAAGAGATTAGAGGTTATTCCCCACCCTGGAACTAACTTTGAAACCCTAGGTACATCCTTCAGAAAAATTGGTACATCTAATCATCGGGCAATTGAAACCCCTATCTCCCTTCTCATGGTCCATTTGTTCCTTTGGAGACCCTCAGGAAGTGATTGGAGGTCATTCCCCACCCCGAAATGGACTCTAGAATCTTAGGTGCATCCTTAAGAAAATTTGGTACATCCAATCCTTAGGCTACCAAGACCCCTATCTCCCTTCTCATGGTCCATTTGTTCCTTTAGAAACCCTTGGTAAGTGCTAAATTTTATTAAGGATGTACCTAGGGTTCCAAAGTCTATTTCAAGGTAGGGAATGACCTTCAATTACTTTCCAAGGGTCCTTGAATGAACAAATGGACCATGGGAAAGGAGATAGGGGTCCTAGTAGCCCGATGATTAGATGTATCAAATTTTGTTAAGGATGTATTAAATTTTCTTAAGAATGTACCTAGGATTTCAAAGTTCGTTTTGAGGTAGGGAACGACCTCCAATGGTTTCTCGAGGGTCCTCAAAGGAACAAATAGACCATGGGAAGGGAGATAGGGGTCCTGGTAGCCCGAGGATTAGATGTATCAAATTTTCTTAAGGATGTACATAGGATTCCCAAGTCCACTCTGGAGTGGGGAACAATCTTCAATCACTTCGCGAAAGTCCTTAAAGGAATAAATGGACCATGGAAAGGAAGATAGGGGTCCTAATAGCTCGAGAATTGAATGTACCTAGGGATGGCAACAGGGCAGGTCATCCCTATCCCATTCCCGTCCCAATTATATAATGTTTTTCCTATTCGCATCCCAAACTCAAGGCAGGGCGAGTTAGTGTCCCCCGTACCCATTTACAAAAGAGTTGATAATCCCATCCCTGTCCCAAATGTGTTTTCGGGATGAAGCAGGTCGGGTAAGAGCGGATCGGGGTAGGTATATTGCAACTATTTGACTAGGTTGAAAAAAAAAATTATTCTACTATTGTCACAACTTGAAGCCACTTATCTATATTATGTTTTTTTTTTCCCAAGGGAATTATGTCTCTGGCAACAAATAGATCCTATTAAACATAACATGAGTCTTTAGAATTTCAATAAACACTATCTAGGTTCTCATATTTAAACTACAAAGAACCCCTTTCAAAATGATTTGCACTCCAAAGACACCTATGTTATGTTGTCTCTTCATCCACATTTAATCAAGCATTTGTTGTGCAACAAAACTGAAAATGCCCATACGAGGACAAAATGCATAGATCTACAAATAAGCAACCTAAAAAATCTCAAATCCATTAACTAAAACCAGAAAAATATGAAAAACAAGTCATATTTCTAACAAAGCCTCAAAACTTAGGGTTTTCTTACCTGGAATGGAGGAATCCATAGAAACCCTAATAGTTTGTTGTCTACAAATATGGTATTTTGGTTTTTAGAGCAAAAAGTGTGTTTTTGGGTGAAACGGGAAGAAGCAATTTAGGAAGAAGTGGGAAAACGAGAAGAAATGAGAAAACGAGACCTCTCTTACCGTCTTACAAGCAAAAAGAACCTTATAAATTTAGGAAGGAACGATTATATATATGGAGGACTTTTTGGGTATTTTGTAATGTTATAAGGGTAAATTAGTAATCCATATATGGGGCAGGACGGGTAATTGCAAAACCTATCCCGGCCCTAAACCTGATTCGGGTTTTTATATACTCCCCATATCCATTCTATACTTGAATAGTATAGTCTCATACCCGTCCCAATAGGGGTGAGATGAGGCAAGTGACCCTATTTACCCGCAAAATTGTCATTCCTAAATGTACTAAATTTTCTAAAAGATGTACCTAGCCAAAGTTTGTTCCGAGGTGGGAAACAACTTCCAATCACTTCTCGAGGGGTCCCTAAAGGAACAAATAGACTATGAGAAGAGAAATAAGGGTTTTGGTAGCTCTAGGATATTATGTACCAAATTTTTTTATGGATGTACCAAATTTTTTTAAAGATGTAGCTAAAGTTCCAAAGTCTATTCCAATGTGGGAAACAACCTTTAATCGCTTCCTAAGGGTCCCTTAAGGAATAAATGGACCATGGGAAGGAAGATAAGGGTCCCAATAGCCTAAGAATTGGACGTAAAAATTTTCTTAAGGATGTACCAAGGGTTTCAAAGTTCATTTCGGGGTAGGGAACAACTTTTAATCCCTTCCCAAGGTTACCCACAAGAATAGATGGACTATGAGAAGGGAGATAGAAGGTCTGGCACTCTTAATTGGGATTAGATATACCAATTTTTCTTAAGGATGTACCGTTTTTTCTTAAGGTTGTAGCAATTTTTCTTAAGGATATTGTTAGGGTTCCAAAGTCTGTTTCAGGGTAAGGGGGGGCTTCCAATCACTTCTTGAAGGTCTCTAAAGGAATATATAGACCATGAAAAGGAAAATAGGGGTTCCAATTCCCCTTGAAATGGATGTACCAATTTTTCTTAAGGATGTACATTGGGTTCCAAAGTTCATTATGGGATGGAAAAGGGCCTTTAATCACTTTTTGAGGGCCTCCAGTCACTTCCTAAAGGTCCCCAAAATAATATATAAACCATGATAAATCAAATAATGGTTCCAACTTCCTTTGAAATGGATGTACCTATTTTTCTTAAGAATGTATCTTGAGTTCCAAAGTTCATTATGGGATGAAGGAGGACCTTTAATCACTTTCTAAGGGTCTCCAAAGGAATATATAGACCATGATAAGGGAGATAGGACCTCTAAGAATGGATGTAGCTATTTTTCTTAAGGATGTAATTAATTTTCTAAAATCTGTTCGAAATTTGATTTCAAGGGTGAGGTATGGTCGCAAATCACTCCCCAATGTCCCCCAAACCCAATTCACCCTAGAAAAATGTATGTATTTTTTATTTTTTAAGAATGTATATATTTTGATGAAAAATGTACACATTTTTCTTAAGGTTGTACGTGGGGTTCAAAATTGGATTTAGTAACAAAATCATCTAAAATTTAATATTCTTTAAATATTTGATTTCATGAAGGTGTATGATAAACTTTATTAATATATTAATTCTAAATTTGTATTAAGATCATCAATTATATTAAATAAAATTATATTATGTGACATAAAAAATTTCATAGCCATATATTTAACAAAAAAAAAAACTTTGAAGTTATATCAAACATGTATGATAATGACAAATATGAATGACTAGAAAATTTAAAATAATAATAATATAAGAAAATTTGACAACAAGAAATATAACTTATAGATTATATAAAAAAAAATGAAGGAAAATAAAATATTATTTTTAATCATAAAAATTAACAAAAGTTTTTGTTTTTTAATAAAAAAATAATTATTATCTTTTTACTCTAAGTATTTACACACTCTTTTATTCTTAAAAATTATAAATTGAATATTTAAAAAAAACTAACAAACTTCAATTTTTTTTCCATTGTATTTTTAAGTTATATTTTGTGTGCTCTATGATTATCTATTATATGTTATCATTTTTTTGTTTAATGGGCTCAATAAAATGATTAAAACCAATATATATAAAAAGATGAAACATTACAAAATTGAAACTAAAAAGGTTTTAAAAGGAGAACTATGGTGACTTTCATATGGAGTGAAAAAAAGAAAAAGAAAATGATGTTAAACAATAAAAATAAATAAAAAGCATATTAGAGATGAAGGTGATGTAGAGAGTTGTGATTCTTTTGTTTTTTTAGTGGCTTATCACGTCAAGAAATGACAATTGTAGTAATACTATTCAAGTGCATGCTTTACACAATTGACATGAAAGGTCAAGAAAGGGGGTGCATGTTTTACATGATTGGCATAAAAGGCCAAGAAAAGACAACTGTAGTAATACTATTCAAGTGCATGCTTTATGCCTCATGTTTTATGACATGAAAATTGAAAGTCGGAGTTTTTAAAAGCCTCATTTTTCTTTTTATTAGTGATTGAAAGCATGATTTTTTCCTAGTTTCTACTCGCTTGAACGGTCAAGGTATTCTAACATCCTGCTTCCTTTTGGAGTTTCTAATTTTGTTTTTCATGCTTTCTATACACTTGTTAAACATTTCATAATCATTCCTTAATTAGCTCTAACAATTTCAAACACACACATAACTCATAGAATAATCAACCTTAAATTTCAATGACATCAGTAAGATCCTTGGATGCAAGATGCCCCAGACTTCATTCAAAAATGGAATTAAATTAGTGTTAATGAAGGATTTTTTTTTTTTTTTTTTTGTTAGAGAAAAATAAAGTTCTTTACGGGCTTTAGGAGACAGGTAAGGTTTTTAGATGTGTCCCAAGTCTCACTTTGAAGTGGATAGTCTGGTGGGAAAAGAAAACCAGAATATTGTAGGATACGTGGAAGCCCAAGGAGGCTATGTGGGAAGCTGTATCATGTTGGATTAGAACCATGTTTCTTGCTCCAAGGATTTAGCTGAAGAGAAGCACTCAGAATGGACCCCTGCCCCTGTGGGCTCTATAAATTTAATGACGAGGCCATCATAGTTTACCCCAATTCATTTATACCTTTGGTCTGCCCTTCTGAATCCAACCAGCCTGGCTCCCTTCTGGTTTCCATTTACATATCCATCTACATGGAAGTAAAGCCATACAGCTCAGGTTGAAGCCTCTTGTCTCAATATACCCCATTAGTCCTAATAATACCAGACTGCCTTTCAACATCCACCAGACTCAAGTTTTTGTAGAATAAAATATTTGATCAATCAGTAGGCAATAGAACTAATCGTCATTCATTCTTTATTAACAGTTTGTTAAATGAAGCTAGTACATGTCAGTTACCTGCAGTGAGCCCCATACTTGAGCTCCTGCCTGTCCAACAGAAATACAACTTGTCTACAAGGCAAAAACACCAAAACTGCCACCATCCTCAAGTCATTTCCAAGGTGGAAATTGGCCTAAGGCTGCATATTTAGTATAAAACAAGCACCATTAGAGTGAAAGTTGGTCAGGCAGGAACAAGTAACAGAAGTGAGAATCAAAAGGAAGAATCCCACAGTTGCATGAACAAAGAAGGCTTTGTCGCCTCTGTGAAATGCACTGCTCAACAAAGGCAGCCTGGTGGGGGAAAGGTAATGCCAGTTTTGCATCGTCCACAAAGCCTTTTGCAAAGCAGTGCAGCATCTTTGGCACCAATAACCTCCCTTTGCTACTCAACCCCACTGAGGGCCCAATAAAATTGTTGATATATGGCACAAGAACAGGATAGAAATTTTATGACAGCAAAGGAAAAACAAATTTTTTTTCAGTAAAGAAAAAACTTGGTATCTGGAAGTATGTTTTTATTCATTGCATTGCTCCTCATATAGAGCTGAAACATAACAGAAAGTCAAGAGAATTTGCTAATTTCAAGCCATGTCTAACCAATTCCTAATATCAAGCCATATATATATATATATATGCAGAAAATATTTCCTAAAGACTTGGTCTATTGACCAATTATTCAGCAACTTTTTGTTTGCCCATAACTGTAGCAACTTAAGGCACGTTTCCAACACTCCTCCTTGCCTTACTAGTTGCATAGGCCTATTTTGCATCTTAAGGTTTCAAATCTGGCTTTTGGTAGAGCCTTGGTTAACACATCTGCAATTTGATCCTCAGTCTTGCAATAAGGCAGTTTAACTTCACCATCCTTTTGTTCTTCTCTTAAGTGATACAACTTGATCTTGAAATGCTTAGTCTTGCCATGAAAAACAGAATCATTTGAAATTGCAATTGCAGCTTGGTTATCTACATAAATCTGTGTTGGCTCATTTTGCTTCATGTGTAGATCTGCAAGTGTTTTTCTAATCCAAATTGCTTGATTTACAGTAGCATTGGCTGCTACATATTCTGCCTCTGCTGTACTTTCTTTCAAATAATTTTCAAAATTCATATTTCTTTCAAATTTAATTTTTCAAAACTCCAATTTTTAAGTTTCATTTTCAAAACTTTAACTTCCCAAGCTTTAATTATTTTCAAATTTAATTTTCAAAATTTCCATTTTTCAAATAATTTTCCAAATTCAATTTTTTAAAAAAAAAATATTTCAATTCTTAAATTTATTTTGCAAAACTCCAACTCTCAAATAATTTTTAAAATTCCAATTTCTTCAAAATTTAATTTTCAAAACTCCAATTCCTAAATTTATTTTGCAAAACTCTAACTCTTAAATAATTTTTAAAATTTCAATCTCTTTAAAATTTAATTTCCAAAACTCCAATTCCTAAATTTATTTTGCAAAACTCCAACTCTCAAATAATTTCCAAAATTCCATTTCCTAAATTTAATTTTCAAAACTCCAATTCTCAAATAATTTCCAAAATTCCAATTTCTTTTAAATTTAATTTCCAAAATTCCAATTTCTTTTAAATTTAATTTCCAAACTTCCAATTCTTAAATTTAATTTCCAAAATTCCATTTCCTAAATTAGTTTTCAAAACTCCAATTCTTAAATTTAATTTCCAAAATCCCAATTTTTAAATTTAATTTTCAGAACCCCTATTTTCAAATAATTTTTGTTTCAAATTTCTAATTTTCTTTAAAAAAAAATTAATTTTTGAGACTTCATTCTTCAAATAAATTTCAAAACTCCAGTTTTATTTCAAATAGTTTTAATTCCACTCCAATTTTCAAATTTTTTTTTTTTTAAGATTTCAATTTTCAAATAATTTTTAAAATTCCAGTTTTCTTCAAATAATTTTAAATCTACTCCAGTTTTCAAATAATTTTAAGTCATCAATTTTATGTCTTTCCTTAAGGTTTAGGGTCACCAAGAATCCCGTTTTTAATAAACTCATTCCCTTTTTCTTTCAGGCAAGCAGCTTCATAATTTTTAAAAAAAATTTAAAATAATTTTCTCATTGTTCACTATTTTTAATAAGCATGAATAAATTTTCATAACTCCAGAAACAATGGAATTTAAGAGATTAATTCATGCAAAATCAATTGGGCTTTCTTGGGGGTCTTATATATGATCTCTTCTGATTGTCAACTACTATGCTTAATGAATATTGTTTGATCTTTGTCTTACTCTTTGATATGCATATGATAATTGTATACTTGAGCTAACCTTGTTTCCATTATAGTGCACTATTACTTACTGCTAAGGTACAATCTCACTCACACTTTGCTTATTTTTATGCATGATTCGTTCTATTATTGGACCATCTCACTGGTATCTATTGATTTCCTTATCAATTGTCACACTTGTCTCACCTTATTTAGTAGAGACCTTATTATAGGGCTTAGAAGGGTGTTATAGCTCACCACCGTACCTTCCCAATAGGTAACCTGACCCCCAAACCTGACTTTGGTTTTTCACAGATTTGTTTTTCCTTCAGAAGTTACACTTAGGGTTTTTCTTTCTTATTTTGTTTTTCCCTTTAAAAATAAAACAAAAATAAGTGGCAACTCCAAGTCTTTTTCCAAAAAAATCATTTTTTTCACAAATAAATTAAAAGCGAGCCACACCGTCGAGTGGGAACGCATGTGAAAAATGCGGGGTCCACACCTTTGTATCTTTCCATCCTCTAAAATCAAAGGTAGGTACGAACATACCCTTTAAAACCTTTTTGCTTACCTAACTAGAAAAGGCTCCAATCAAAGGAGAGAAAAATTTGTACAAAAATTGTTTTAGGCTTTAAGGGTATATTTGGTTCAAGAGAATCCAAAGAAAAATATAAAGAAAAAAAATAGAGAGAAATAATAGAAGAAAAGAAAAAGTGTTAATTATGGATAGGTACAAAACAAATTCAAAATTTAACGTATCCACATTGGATGTCATAAAATGAATTTTGAACTTTCTTCTCCCAATTATCTCATGTCCAATTATAACTTTATATAGAAAATGAACCATCCATCCAACAGTATAAGAAGGTGAAAGCTATGCTACATATGTTAGCAAAATATCTAACCAACACATCACATCACTCAAAAAATATATCACAACATAAACTCGTGGAACACAATAGATCAAGCATTTTTAACCTTCACAAGTAATTACTTAAAAGGAATATTTAACCTTAACTCATATATATACCTATTTATACTCATAACGACCTTATCATTGAGTTGTAGTTTCTTCCAATCATGCATGCTCATCTCACTCTATTTTTATTTTTGGGATACTAACCCTATTTTTAATTTTAGTTGGCAAATACAACTCATCTTCAATGATGACCCATATTTCATAGTGTAGAAGTTTGCAAATATATACTACGTCAATTCTATTTTTCCAAAATTACCATAATCACTTCCATTAAAAAGTGGGCTATTGATTGATTAAAAACCTTCCATGATGGATGAACTTAATTAGTTAACCATGTTTCTCTTACATGTTTAGGTCTATTTAAGAAGTATATGTAACTTTGATACCAATTATAAAGTCAATCTACCCAACCTAAGTATACACTCAATAGGGACAAATAAATTGAGTGTCGGCACCCTAAAAGGATCTCTTTCATTGCTCCCTAGGGGCCTATAAATCCACTCCTACTATCCATCCCCTCTGCATATTTCCTTCTCTCTTGACTAAAAACCATGGGTGGTGGAGGAAAGTACTTCACGGTGACTGTGACCAGGAAAGAGCTAGTGGCAGCGGAGGTGCCAATGCAGGAGCATTGGCTGCCGCTATCTAACCTCGATCTGCTTTTGCCTCCTATAGATGTGAGTATGTTTTTCTGTTACAAGAAGCCCCATCAGAATGCTAATGGAGGTGATGACTTCACCTTTGGGTCCATGGCTGGGGTTCTGAGGAAAGCCTTGGCCCAAGCACTGGTCTCCTATTATGCTTTTGCAGGGGAAGTAGTGAGTAACTCAGTGGGTGAACCTGAACTTCTATGCAATAACCAAGGGGTGGATTTCACGGAGGCTTACGCAGATGCAAAACTTCATGACCTCAGCTTGTACAACCCTGACGATAGTATTGAAGGCAAGCTTGTCCCCAAGAAGCAGCATGGTGTCCTCTGTGTGCAGGTAACGCTTCTCCCTCTCTCTCTCACTCACACACACATCATGATATAGTCGGGGCATTATTACTCTATGTGATAAAACAAATGGAGGAAAATGACAGGTGACTGAGCTCAAATGTGGTGGAGTCGTGGTGGGCTGTACATTCGATCATCGGATAGCTGACGCATATTCTGCTAATATGTTCCTAGTTTCATGGGCTGAGATGGCCCTGTGCAAGCCACTATCTGTGGTTCCATCTTTCCGGCGCTCTCTTCTCAACATTAGACGTCCAGGCTCCTACGATCCCTCCCTGGATGAAATGTACGTCCTTATATCAGCCTTACCTCCTCCCAGAGCTCCGCAGCCGGGCGGTGCTGATCCTTTCATAAGCCGCATATACTATGTCACGGCCGAACAACTCAGTCTACTCCAAACACTAGCCAGTATCAGCAAGGGCAGCTCCTACAAGAGAACTAAACTAGAGTCTTTCAGTGCATTTTTGTGGAAGATGGTCGCGGCAAGTGCTGTCATGGAAAATGATAATAAAATGATATGCAAGATGGGCATCGTGGTGGACGGAAGAAGGCGGTTAAGCAGTGGAGACGAGGATAAATCAGCAGTGATGGCCTCTTACTTTGGAAATGTGCTGTCAATCCCCTTTGGTGAGAAGATGATAGATGAACTGAAAGAGAAACCCTTGAGTTGGGTGGCAGATGCCGTTCACGAGTACCTGGAAGGGGCAGTGACAAAGGAGCATTTCTTGGGCCTCATCGACTGGGTGGAGGCTCACCGTCCAGAGCCTGCTTTAGCAAGGATATACTGCAGTGGCAGCAGCGATGGACCGGCACTTGTGGTATCATCAGGGCAGAGATTCGCAGTGTCAAAGGTGGATTTCGGGTGGGGTAGGCCGGCTCTGGGATCATTCCATTTTCCATGGGGTGGTGAAGCTGGGTACGTGATGCCAATGCCAAGTCCGGCCAGAGATGGTGACTGGGTGGTGTACATGCACCTCTTGAAAGGGCAGATAGAGTTTATTGAGACTGAGGCCGCCCATGTCTTTAGACCTGTGACATCTGAATATCTCAACTTGATCAACTGAAATTGGGTTCCGTCCATATGACTTCTTGTTCAAATCTACATAATTTGGTATTGATAATTTTTTTACTAAAATAATATTTTATTGCATTCTACTTTTCAACTTAATAACAAGCATATTTATAATAAACTAATTGTTAGACCAAGAGTTCTCATAATCACATTTTAATGATAACAAACCATAATTATTATTATATTAATGGTTCAAAATCAAGATATGTTTTAGGTTTTAATTGAGAAAATCAATTGGAATGACAAAATATTCATCAAGGGATCAAATGATGCAAGTTTAAGAGAATATGAAGACCGTCGTTCAAGCCTAGAATTTGTTTGTAAGGTGAATGCATAAGTGTACTTAGGATATACCAATTCATGCATCTTTAAATACTCAGTTTGTACATTAAAATTAAATTTTTATTAAAACTCAAGTATTTTCATACAAACCTTTGGCAAATTGTTTTAAATTTGACATGTTAATTTACTTAAAAACATTGCTTATGTGTTAGAAGTATAAAATAAAAAGTAAATAAATAAATAAAAAGATAGGTTTTTGAATCAAAATAGATGAACCAGTCAAAGAGACTAGTCAACTAACTCAACCAATTAGAGAACCATTCAACCAGTTAAGTCTTCCTAGTCAAGGACCGATCGAGATATGCAAAAAATCTTCTTTTTTCCAATAGTTATGCATTCCTAGGTGGAGATGAGATCTCTCCTGGTCAAGGGGTAGGTTTTCCTAGTCAAGACCTAACGGTCACCTGCTGTACATTTAATGTCCAACAGCTAGTCAACGGGTCAAATCGAAACTCGACCGGATGAGGCCACTTTTCAACTTTTTTATCTCCCGAGAGTAGAAACCTATAAATAGAAAGCTTCACTTCATTTATGAACAAGATAATACCTACAATCAATTGTCTAACCTCTTATTCTTCATTTAAAATTCTCATTCTCTCTTTGGTGCATTAATTTTCACTTGCATACCCTCTAGTGCACCCTTTGTTATTCATCCTAGTCTTTGTTGTATATTTGAGCATTTATTGAGTTAGGTTGAGAGTTTCTTTCATTATTATTTAAGTGAGATTGTGAGCATTGAAAGTTTCAAGTTGGTGAATACTTGAAGGGAGTGTGTAAGTGTTCATTGGAGCCAAAATCCAAGTGTAAAGACTTTAGAAGCTTCAAGAATAGTAGAACCCTCATTTAGTTAGAGCTTGAGGAGAGTGGATGTAGGCAAGAGGTGTTAAACCACTATAAAATTTGTGTTTGCTCTCTCTAACTATATCTCTTTATATTTGAGCTTTTTAAATAAATTAAAAAAAAAATTGTAGTGATTTGAAAAGTTTTTCAAAAACCAAATTCACTCATCTCCTTGGGTAATTTTCTTAATTAGATTAGTCTTAATTTCACACTAACCATATTTACACTAGGATTTCAATTCCTATTAGACAAAAAATCCGAATTGACATAAGAAATCTAAATAAATAACAATTCCTAATATTTCTCAAATTCCTAAAATTCTTCTAATTTGACTTTAAGTTGGATTATAATTTCAATAGACTCACTTAATTCGAGTTATAAACTCAACCACACCAAGCATCATCTTCAACCTCTCAAACACATCCATTTTAGTGACTTTGTAAAAATATCTGCAACTTGATCTTCTGATCTACAAAACTCAAGCTCGATCTCTTAATTTTTCACAAGTTCCCTAACATAATTAAATTTGATTCTTATGTGTTTGTTTCTACCATGAAACATCATATTCTTGGTCAATGCAATAGCAGACTTATTATCACACAAAATCTTTGTAGGACCCTTTTATTCATACTTCAATTCATTAAGCATTCTGCAAAGCCAAACTGCTTGACATGTTGCGAAAGTAATTTTCATGTATTCAACTTCTATAGTTGATAATGCTACAACTTATTGTTTCATTGATGGCCATGAGAATGCTTATATTCCAAGATAAAAAAACATACCCAGTAATACTTTTTCCAGTCTCTACATCACCTTTGTTGTCACTATCTGTGTAGCCCACTAAACTAAAGTTGTTGAAGTAAGGGTAGAAAATTTCATGATCATGAGTACCACTTACATACCTTAAAATTCGTTTTGTCACTTGCAAGTGTGATTGATATGGTTTTTCCATAAATCGACTGATAATTCCCACTTCATAAACAATATATGGTCTAGTAGAAGTCAAATAATGAAGACTTCCTACTATGCTCTTGAAATATGTGAGATTTACTAATTTTCTAGTGTCTTCCTTTTTCATCACTAGTCACTCTATTGTTGATGATAATTCCATCTTAAATCGCTTTAGAATCTATAGTATAATTTTTTGTGAGATAAAGATATCATCATCTATTTGTTGGACTTCAACTCCAAGAAAATAGGATATTAATCCTAAATATTGATTACTACTCAAAAAGTGCTATTTTGTAGCTTGTAATTAACTCTTTTAAACACTCTTGAGTAGTAATTATTACCTTTTAACTCAATTGACATGTTAAGGACCCTTGCAATCGTTTCTAATCAAATTGTGTTAAGTTTTGGTGTTTTTGATAGCTTTTAGCTACACCAAAGCAATCCAAGAATGAGGGAGAGTTGTATATAGTTCATGGCAAAGCTTTTGGAAGCTCAAATTCATGAAGAACCAAGCTTTGGAGCTCCATAGCCCTTTTCCAAAGTCGTTCAAAGTATGCAAGGAAAGAACAATGGAAAGAGGAAAAACAGAGTGAAGAAAACAGAGGACAGCAGCTGTAGTCTTCTTTTGCACTTTTGGAGCACTTACTGAAGTCCATTTTCTACATGCTATATACCATTTCAAAGCTCAGGAAGTCAAGAATCCAACACTTCAAACAGTGTACGAATTGGAGCTGACATGAGGAAGATATGTCCTTTGCAAGACAACTGCATCCAGTTGAAGGACAAATTCGCATCTTGAGAATTTGGAACTCCAACGTGCGAAATTAAAGCCTACCTTGCGAAATGGAAATGGAATACAGTCGCACAGTCACAGAGAAGCCCAACTTGCGAAAGTGATTTTTCAACTTGCGAACTTGGAGCTCAACGTGCGAAAATGGATTCCAAGTTGCGAAATCAACTTGCGAGATTTTCGCAAGTCACCATGCAACGTGAGAAATCTACATGCGAACTGGGATATTTGTGCACCGACTCTTTTAGATCTTTTCTTCAGATATTTTTGTATAAATTTCCATTCTTCTCCTTGTAATCCACCAACCATAAGATTTCTTAGCTAGGAAGGTTGGAAAAACTTCTCTATATATATTCCCTTGCATCCATTGTAAAAGATATAGATAGAAGTATGTAGAATCGATCAATATATAGAATATACAGAGCCTTGCTCTGTTTTTCCTTCTCTTTCATTTTCATTTTCTTTTTCTTTCTAGCCAACCAAACTCTGAGGATTTTTCCTTAGAGGATGAGAGGCTAGGCTCTTCGTCTCTTGGAGTGAGGAAAGCCGAGTAAGTTTCCACATACATAAATTGGAAGTTTTGTTGTTTTAGTTTTTAATGAAGAGAAAGTGTGACCTGTTAATGGTTTTTATCTTTTTAGTTAACTTAAAAAGCCTTCAATTCACCTGAGCCAACACTTGGTAAGGCAAGTGATCTTCATCCATGGAGATGCACTAGTTTATCTCTTGTGAGCTTTTGGTAGGTGGTTTGAAGGTAGGATTTTCTAAAATAGCCAACACTTGGTAAGCTTTTGGACTCCAAGGAGACATCCATTATTTATCTCTTGCGAGCTTTTGATGGGTAATCCAAGGTTAAAGATCACCTTGAATGGCAAGTGCTAGGTGAGAGGTATGAGTCATTGCAAGGTGCATCAGTGAGAGAGATTTAGTGTTTGAACCCATTAATGGGAAGCATCTGTACAACACCGGTTCGGGAAATAACTATATGTTAAATCCCCAATGGGAGGAAAAGAAACAAGTGACCGGAACTCTCCTTTTTGTATAAGGAACCTAAGCCTAGTGATCTAAACTCTAAGAAACACTTTTCTTTGTAAGTAAAATCAGTTACTATTTTTGGTTAGTTTAAAACCAAACCTTTTCCAACTCATCTTTATGTTTTCTTTTAAAGCTAACCTTGAAATGAAAAGGCACCAATTCAACTTTGAATTAATACCATTTGTGAAGTGAAAACCCATCCCAGTGAACGATCCTAGAGCCACTATGCTATAGTAGCTTTGTCTTTGCTACCCTAGTACATGGTGTAATAGGTTATAAATTTTGTTGATTACTCCCTCAATCAAGGAGCACCAGTTGGACATGAATCAGTTGATACACCAATTAGGCACGAATCAAATATGTTATCTCAAATTGTTGTTTTATTGCCTCCCTAAAATCTTCAAACATTTGTTGACATCTTCCTATAAAAATTAAATCATCCACATAAAAGCATACAACAATTACATCTCCATTAGAATTTGATTTTATATAAAGTGTATGCTCAAAAGGGCTCTTTCGAAATCCATGTTAAAATAAATAGTTATCAATCCATATGTACCAAGCATGTAGTGCCTACTTTAACCCATTCAATGTCTCTTTAAGTTTGAAAACTTGTTTCTCTTGTATTTCTTTAATATACCTAATGCTTGTTCAATAAAAACCTCTTCTTCAAGTACACCATTAAGAAAAACTAACTTCACATCCATTTGGTGAATTTTCCACCTTTTGTGAGTTGTAAGTGAAATTATCATGCAAATGGTATCGAATCTAGTAACTGATGCAAAAACATCAAAAAAATCAATATATGGCATCTATTTATAGTCTTTTTCAACCAATCTTGCCTTAAACTAATCAATTTTACCATCAGGTTTATATTTTGTCTTATAAACCATGTAATCCCTATAGGCTTCTTTCCAACCGGAAGATTAGTTAACTCCCATGTATTTCTCTTCTCTATTGATTAAATTTCTTCATTCATTACTTGAATCCACTTCGCATCACTTGTTCCTTCTTCATTCGAAATCATATCACGATCTGCAAATAGACAAAAGTTAACTAAACATTCATCAATAATTTCAGTATCTTAATTTCATGACTTCATAATCCTTTAGATGTCCAACCATAATGTGAGAATGTTTTAGGCATCCTAGTGATTTAGACTCTTACTCTATTTCTGTTCGCATAGGAGAAATTCTAATAAAAAAAAGTGTGATTGAAGTAGAAATATCTATTATAAAATCCTTTTGATGCTCATTGTCTACCACATAGTCTTCTTCAAGACAACTCTTTTTTCCTCACTTTGTGTTTAAGTCCATATCCAACTCTTATTCTCAAGGAATTGAACATCTCTACTAACCTTTAGTTACATCATTATAACCAATAAAAATATGCTTCTCGTTTTTATCATCAAATTTTTTACTATGCTCTTTTTGTATATAGTGTAGGATCTCATGCGCTACCAACTCTCCTAAAAGCAATTGATGTTAGGAAAAACTCATACCCTAGCCTTATAGTGCATTCACCTAAGCGGCCACAATATTCGAACACAAAAGGAGCTAATAGATGTATCTAACCTCTGATCTACCAACAATCTCCCCCCAACGACACCCCTAAGGTTCAAACCCATGACCTCGGCTCTAATACCACTTGTAGGACCCTAGGCGCTACCAACTCTCCTAAAAGCAATTGTTGCCAGGAAAGGCACATATCCTAAGCTTATGGTGCATTCACCCAAACAGTCATAGCATTCGAACACAAGGGGAGTTGATAGACGTGGCTAACCTTCAATCTACCAACATATGGGAATATGTAATACACCCGAAAATTCGTTTAAAAAAAAAAAAAAAACTAAAAATTTTTGGCTTATAACCACTCCAAGCTTCCTCAGGTGTTCTTCCAAAGACTGCTTTAGTAGGACACATATTGACTAAGAACACTACACATGTAACAACTTCTGCCTAAAAGCTTTTTTGAAGAGACTTGGCCTTTTACATGTTTTTTATCATTTCAACAATGATTCTTTTATTATTTTCAACAATATCATTTTGTTGAGGTGTATAACTAGCTATCAATTGTCATCAAATACCCTAACTTTTGCAATAATTATAAAACTCATCGGAGGTATCTCAATATCTTAATATTGCAACTACTTTGTCTTTCAATAAGAACTTTGAATTCTCTAAACTTATTAAAAGCTTCATATTTTTATTTTAACATATAAATCCAAGTTTTTCTTGTAAAATCATCTATAAAGGTCAAAATGTAGTTGTTGTGACCAAGAGACCTTACCTTATCGAGATCACATATATCTGTATGTACCAACTTCAAAGGTTGTTTAGCTCTTTTGGATCTTCCAATTAGAAAAGAATTCCTATGTTGTTTCCCAATGAGACTTCTTTCACATGCATGATCCGGAATATCAATCATAGGTAATCCTATTACCATGTTCTTCTACACTAACAACTTCAACTCATCAAAATTGAGATGACCAAACCAAAGATGTCAAAGCCAATTGTTATCTTCCACTATTGTCTTCAAGCTAAATAAAGTTTCTGCTTTAAGAAACATAGGAAACATCCTATTCTTTATCATTTGCACTTTTGCAATCATCTTCTTATTTTTATCACTAAGGGTGCAAACTCCATTAGAGATATTAATGATATGTCCTTTTTTTTGTTAATTGTCCTATACTCAACAAATTCCAAAACAAAAAATACATTTGTTATAGTAACATCAGTACCATCTTTAGAACGTATTTTAACATTACCTTTGTCCATGATCGACACTTTGGATTTGTTTCCAAAATTAACTTCGTCTCAAACTTTTTATCTAATTGTGAAAACAATTCTTTCTTAACGCATATATGATTATTGCCTCATGTATCAAGATACCAAACATCTTGTTGGTCTACATTTGATGTTGCTACATTGCAAGTTTATACCAAATTATACTCTACCTCAACCGTGTTTGCCTATTCGTCTTATTCATTCTATAATTTTGTTCTACATTCTTACTTATAATGTTCATACTTTTTGCATATGAAACAATGCATGTGTAACTTGTCTTTAAGTCTAGAAGTGTTGCCCCTTCCTTTAGAAGAATTTACGTCAACATCTCCATCTTTATTGTTGAAGTTGTTATGTCCTCCTCTAACTCTACCACGACCATGGCCTCTACCACATTGTTGACCACCACGCCTCCGATAGATGCTCTACTCTGCAAGGCTTGCTCCAAATTTGTAGAGTTGATTCATTGTTCATGCAAACACAATAAACCTACATCTAGTTAACAATAGTTTGTACTCAATCAAAATAATATGAGATAGATTCAAAATCAATCATGCAAAGAGACTCAAATTCACCTCTTAATATTTGCAACTTCATTCACTTGACATGTTCATCACCTTTGTATAATTTTTGTAGAATAACTCTCTTTTGTTGTTTCCATCTCTGAGATTTTCTCAAATATGAATTCATCTACTATTTAGAATATTTCATAGAGTGTTTTTTTATTTTTCTTTCGAGAATCTCTCAATGAATCTTTTTACTCCTTTGATAGTGCCTCAAATTCTTTTGAATCGATCACTTTGTTGTTACCACTATTCACTAAATCTTATAAATCTTGAGACCTAAACAAGACATGCATCTGAATACACCAATTATCAAAATTCTTACCTATGAATTTTGGGAATTAAGGATAAATTGAATTATTATTTGTAGTCATACTTTCACCAACAAAATTGCAACTTTCTTGTAATTTTGCACATTCCCTGATATTCTAGCTCTAATCTAGCATTTCACCTTCTCTAGTCTTCTAGCTTTGACACCAATTATTGAAACCCACACAATTAGGTATTGATAATATTTTTACTAAAATAATACTTTATTGCATTCTACTTTTCAACATAATAACAAATCTATTTATAATAAACTAATCATATTTGTACTAGGACTTCAATTCCTACCAGATAAAAAGTCTTAATTGACATAAGATACCTAAATAAATAACAATTCTTAATATTTCTCAAATTCTTGAAATTCTTCTAATTTGACTTATCATGTTGTTTAATTTCTCTCTTCAATATGGTGAATGTCTTGGTCATAATACGAAGACTGAATTTTTGGACTGATATAATGAAGTTTACAGGATTGTGTACGATAATGGTAAAACCCTAAGGAATACTATTTTCTTCTTTCTCACAAAAAACAAAAAAAAAAAAAAAAAACTCAACGATGAAAAATGGATTTCATCTTTCAGATTCACTAACCTTTAAAGCTTTAATTGTAGGGTATAAGCTCCGGAATTCATGATACTGAAAAGAAGAATTTGTGAGGCCATACCAGCTTTTGATCGGGGTCACGGCCGTGAAAGGAAAACAGACAAAGGCTGAAAAGGTCCAAAGTAAAAGGGAAGGAGATTCACATGATTAGTTTTGTTAAATGTAGTAGGTTTCCAAACCTATAAATCTTTTTAAAATATGAATTGAAAATTCACATTTGCATATTTTTTTCAATAGAAAATAGTTTTTTTAGATCTTCTTTTAAAAACAAAACATTCTCCGTCGCATTCTTTAATTGTTTTCACTTCTTTTCTTTTTTTTTCTGAATTGTTTGAAAAAATAATAATAATAATGCAATTCTTGATAAGGAATGAAATTATATAAAATATTATAAATAAAAGTTATTTTATTCCCTGTTGCATACTTTAATTGTTTTCACTTTTTTAAAAAATTGTTTTAAAAAAATAATAATAACAATGCAATTCTGGATAAGGATTGAAATGATATAAAATATCATAGATAAAAGTTATTTTATTCTCTCTCGCATACTTTAATTGTTTTCACTTTTTTTTTTGAATTGTTTTATAAAATAATAATAATAATGCAATTCTAAATAAGGATTGAAAATATATAAATTACTATAGATAAAAGTTATTTTAAAAAAATATTTGAAACATAAAAAAAACTAGTTAAAATATTTTAAGTTTCTAAATAAATTTTGATTCAAAAAAATATTTTTGAAACTTTCTCAAGCAAAGAAGTGTTTTTAAAAATGTTCCCAAATAATGCCTCATTCTTCTCCACATTTAAAGGCCATAAAAATTAATTGCCTTTGAAATTAAGCTTCTCTTTCAAACAAGTATTTAAAGGGCCATGGCTAGCAACGCTTGCAAAGAAATGCTCTTCGGAAGAATCACTTCACAAAAATGTGCTTTGTTTTGTTTTTTAAATAACAGGTTGTATAACCAAAAGAAAAATGATTCTTTAAAAATCATCTTTTATTCAAGAATAACTTCAATGAATTCTCTAGATTTTTTAAAATAATGATTTTTAAAAATTTACAAAACACCTCATTTATGTGAGGAAACAATTTCTTCCATATAATTTGATTCTATATATGCATGGGGTTTCGGACAAGGAACCAAAATAAGGTTTAATACCCTCTCAGGTACAGTCTCATACCTGAACGTAGAGACACATAAAAAGACGTAAAAATGAGACAAATAAATGCAAATAATCCTTGTTGGTCTTATATACATGCAAATGGGGAAATAAATATGCAAATTATAGAGAGACGACTACACCAAATTCTAATGTCATGTAAAATTATCAAATTTTCTAAAAGCTTAAACTCAGAAGGATTTGGATTTGGATTGAACAGTTTCTTCAATAAAAGCCTGATAATAGTCCGGATCTTGGCAGCCTTAGTTGGATATTTATTCAGCATGTGAGTCTCTCAGCGTAGGCCTGGTCCCCATTGATAAAAAAGAAAGTAAATGTACAAATGTGATTGTGTGTGGAGAGAAATTATTGGAAATTTGTGGTGACACCACAATCTTACTTCCAGGAAACAGATCTAAGCTGAGAAGACGTAAGGCTATCCTTTCTTCTGGGCAGACGGTTGTCCTCTTGAAGGCCCAGTGATAAAGATCCACCCATGTAGTACATAATTTTGGCTTGCCCACTTTTATATGCTGGTCGGTCATGCGTCGACCGCTGCCTGTTGGCACCCACCATCAAACATTCACGACACATTTGTTTCTGATGCACTCACTTGGAAACCTAGCTTGGGGAATGGGAATTAGAATAGATTTCAAGCTATGATTTTTGGTGACGTTAACATCCATGTGCCTGAATTTTTTTTTAAATGACTATGATTTTACATAATAAAGCCATAATTGTATTGGTAAATACGGTTTTGAATTTCTTTTTTCTTTTTTTTTTTTAAATGGATTAAACCACATACAACCACCAAGATTTTAAATTTATTTTTAAAACCATAATTAATAATTATACTTTTGAACTTAAATTCTAAAATCCCAAACACCAACTATATTTTTGACTTAAAATTTAATTTTTTTTTTAATAAAGTTTTGTTGTTTTATTTAAAAATGTTTTAGTTTATTTTTTTTTAAATAAATTTAATATTATTTTTAAAATTAAAAACTTTTATATAAAAATATATATTATATCTTTAAAAATCACTTCAAAACATTTTAAAATTTATTAGATTAGACAAGAATTTCCTATGTGTCTCTTTTTTTTTTCCTTGGATTATTTAATAAATAAATAATCCACCCACTTAAATTTCAAATAATCTCCAACCTACGCTTCTCAGTCATCTTGGCATGCACGTGGCCTCAATTGTTCTTCATATAACAAAACTGTTGTTACCATGATAAAACCGTAGTTAGTAGTTACTATGATTTTGAATTATTATTTTTTAGGGAAATTATTATTTTTTGCTATCTTGAATAATCCGTTACAAAGGAAAATATATATATAGATTACATATAACTTATTTAAGGAGAATTTGACATCCTATCACAATCCTATCAATTCCCAAAAATCAAGGGACAGTCTTACTAATTACATAAAAAATAGGAAAGTGTTACAATTAGGAAACTACTCTATTTTACCAAAATCTTTAGAGTTGTACATTGATTTCTATAAGCCAAATAATCACATAGATTCTCCAACACTCCCCCTTAAGTTGGTGAATAAAATTATTCATTCCCAACTTGCTTGTAACTTTTTGGAATGAAGAACCGATCAATCCCATGGTTCAAATATCTTCTAATTGTCCCATATGTTGGGACATATGGTGTATATGTCAATCCGCTCTCAAACTTCTCTTTGATGAAGTGTCTATCGATTTCAACATGTTTGGTTCAATCATGTTGAACCAAATTATGATCAATGTTGATGGCTGACTTATTGTCACAATACGACTTCATTGGTCCTTGCCACTTAATTTTGAGATCATCAAGAATGATTTTCAACCACAAAAGTTCACAAATACTATGAGTAGTAGCTCTAAATTCTACCTCGACACTTGACCTTGCCACCACAATCTGCTTCATACTTCTCCAAGTTACTAAATTTCCTACTAATCAACATCTATGTATGCTTTAAGGCTTAGTTTTGCATCTTTTTTAACCAAAATTCCTTTCCTTGGGATACTATTGAGATATTGGAGAACTTTATAGGCAACTTGAAAATGAACATCCTTTGGGTTATGCATAAATTGACTTATCATACTCACCACATATGCTATATTCGGTTGTGTGTGCAAAAGGTAAATTAACTTGTCAACCAACCTCTGATATCTTCCTCGATCCCTTGGTGTATCATCACTAGCCTCACTTAGTTTGTGATTCGGTTCAATCGATGTGTCAATAGACTTGCATCTTAACATTCCAGATTCCTTGAGAAGATCAAGTATGTACTTTTGTTGTGACACAAATATTCCTTTTTTTTATCAAGTTACTTCAATTCCTAGGAAATACTTAAGATTTTTTCAACTTCTTTTATTTCAAATTCTTTAGCCAACTGGTCTTTAAGCAATTGCATTTCCATTAGATCATTACCTGTCACAATTATATCATCAAAATACCCAATCAATGTTGGAACGACTTTCCCTGAACCTGAGTATTTAATGAACAATGTGTGTTCTCTTTGACTTTGTTTGTACTTCATCTTCAACATTACTTTAGTAAATCTTCCAAACCACGCTCTTGAAAATTGTTTCAACCCATATAAATTTTTTTTCAACCTACAAAATTTATTCATGTCAAATAACTAGTCAAAACCCGATGGTGCCTCTATATACACTTCTTCCAAATCACCATGTAAAAATGCATTTTTCACATTAAATGTCTATAAACACCAATCTAAGTTAGCTACCAAAGATAAGAGCACACGCACGATATTCATTTTTGCCACAAGTGCAAAAGTTTCTTGATAATCAAGCCCATAAGTTTAAATGTAGCCCTTGGCTACTAATCTTGTCTTATATCTTTCTAAAGACTCATCAACTTTATATTTTATTGTACACACCTATTTACACCCCATAATCTTTTTTTCTTCTAGAAGGTCCACTATTTCCCAAGTTTGATTTTTATTTAGCGCCTTCATTTCCTCATTCATGACATTTTTCCAATTCTTATCCCTATGTGCCTCATGGTGAGTTTGAGGAATTTAAATAGAATTTGCTTAGGTGAAAAAACTCTTATATTGAGAAGATAGTTTGTCTAAAGAAACAAAATGGGATATTGGATGTTGAGTGCAATTTCGAATTCCCTTCCTAAGTGTTATGGGAACATCTAGATCATTTATAGTAAGAGGTGTTTCCATACTTGGTTGCGAATTGGACTCTTGAACTTGCATAGGTGGAGGAATGGACGTCCTTCTTCTAGAGTACACTTGGAGTGGCTAAGCATTAGCATGAACTGAGGTTGGAATTTCTATTTCAAGCTTTATTTCAGGCTTTGTTTCAGGTTGATTGTTGCTTAAAGCTATAGGAAATGACCTAGGTAACACAAAGAAGGATATTGACTATTGGGGTGAAGTAAAACTTGATGAACCTGATAGAAGAGAAATATCAAGTAGAAAATAATCCTTATCCTTATCTTTTGTAGTGTTTGTCTCCCCTTGAAGATAAGGAGTAGAGAAAAAGGATTGTTTTTCAACAAAAGTAACATCCATGGAGATAAAGAATTTCCTTGAAGATAGTTGATAACATTTATATCCCTTTTTTGTGGCGGAATATCTTACAAATATGCACTTCAAGGCATGTGGGTCAAGCCTTCCCCAATTATGGGCATGGATATGCACAAAGTTAACACACCCAAAAATTTTAGAAGTAAGCTTGCAAGTGATGTGAGAATTTGGAAAATGGTTGGAAAAAACACTCATAGGACTCTTGATCATAGAATCCTTGAGAGCATTCGATTTATCAAGTATGTTTCTATCAACATGGCTTCTCCCCAATAAGATTTAGGAGCATGTGTTTGAAACAAAAGTGTTTATGTAACCTTAAGTAAGCATCTATTTTTCTATTTAGCAACCTCATTTTGTTGCGGAGTATCCATAAAGGATGAATAATGAACAATATCTTCCTTTTGAAGAAAAGTTGATAGGGTTTGATTAAAATAGCCCATTGCATTACTCCTTAAACTCTTAATGCATACCCCAAATTGGCTTTTGATCATTTTGAAAAAAATTGGAAAAAGTTCACTCACTTCGGATTTTTATTTGAAGAGAAAAACTCATGTTACCCTTGTGCAATAATCAATAAATGAGACAAACCATTTCGCACCTGAAATATTAGGAATTTTATATGGACCCCAAATATCAAAGTGAATCAAAGAAAATGGAGAAGATGATCTTGTATTACTCAAAGGAAAGAAAATACAATGAGGTTTAGCAAACTCACAAATATTACAATGTAAATTGTGAATATCAACATTTTTTAATAATAAAGGAAACATATCTTTGAGTAAACTAAATGGTGGATGTCCAAGATGGAAGTGTTGAAGCCAAATGTCATCTTTATTGAAGGAAAAATTATTGGATAAATAGAAATGTAAAGGTCAGTAGCTACTTCCACCCTTTGTCTCAAGGAAATAAAGTTCATCATTTTCCTTAGTATGTCTAATTGTCCTCCTCATAACCCAATCCTATGAAACATAGTAGGTTGGATAGAAAGTCACTTTATAATCTAAATATTTAGTAACTTAATGAACAAACAAAAGATTGATAGACAATTTAAGAACATCTAACACATTTTTTAGTGAAAGAAAAGGGAATTAAGTAACGGTTCCTTAACCTACAACAGTAGTGAAAGACTCATCTACAATTTTGATTTTCTTATTATTAGGACAAGGATTATAAGTGATAAATGACTAAGAAAAATATGTCATATGATCGGTTGCTCTCGAGTCTATGACCCAAGGATCATTGTGGAGTGTGTTTGAGGCACTAAGGGCATAAAAAGTAGGAAACTTACCTGATTATACAAATGAACACAATTCATTTGTTTTTTTAAGTGAATTAACGAGATTTCTTAGCCTCTCTATCTCCTAATTGAATCCTCTAGTCTCCAAGCTACTTGAATTGGGATTCTTATAAGGATGACTTTCTACATGAGTCAAGTGAGCTTGTCCTCTCTATTGTCCACCCTTAAAACTACCATTTCAGCCTACTCCTTAGGGTTTCCCATGGAATTTCCAACAAGTTTCTTTAGTGTGTCGAGGCTTCTTACAGTAGGTGCACCATACTCCATCATGGTTAAACAACCTTGTTAACTCATTCTTAATGGTTTTGATTGTGCCTCTTTATCTCTCAACATCCCTCTTGATTCCTTCATCACTTGTTTTTATGGAAACCATAGCAGAAACCCTTTTAAGGGTTGTGATTCAAGCATGACACCTCTTCAGCTTTCTTCAGCTCAGATTATTGAGAAAACACCCTACAATGCGGGTAGAGTTTCCTTCCCCAAAACTTGCACTCAGACTTGGTCAAATTCAACATTAAGTCCTAAAGAAACTCAAAAATTCTTTCCCTTTTTACAAGCTTTAATAACATAGCAACATCTTCACTACACTTCATTTTAAAATTTTAATAATAGTCTAATTCAAGACAAAGTCCTTTCATGATATTATAGTATTCAATGATTAAAAGAGTACCTTGTTTGATTGTTTTTATTTTTGTCTTGACATTATAAATGAAGCTTGCATCATGCATCTTGGAATAGGTTTGGCAAACTGTTTCCCAAATCTCCCTTGTTGTTGTTAAAAACATACAATTTTTGCTTACTTCTGGTAACATCGAATTCCATAACATAATCATTGAATTTTCCTCATCCCATTTGACAAATGTAGGATCATTCTGAGCAGGCCTGGTTCCTATCAAATGGCTTAATTTCCTTTTTCCTTTCAAAGAATTCTTCACCACTTGTGACCATTGTAAGTAGTTTTTGTCATTCAATCGATGTGACAATTGAATATTCTACAACTTCTCTTTTAGAGAGTTTTGTTGCACTTCTTTAAATTAGTTTTCAGTAATCATAGTAATAAGGTTAACTTCTGATGTTTCAAACATGGCTAAATAATGAGTAGGAATGAATAATGGACAACTAGAGAGGATTTCTTAGAGAATCAAATTTCTTAGAAAACTTTTTCAACAAGAAAAGCTATAAGATTTTGCACAAATTTTTTCCCAAATAGCAAGAACTTTGATACCAATTTGTTATGTTAGCGAAAACTTTAATGCAAACAATGTTAGATAAGAAACATAAAGATAAAACAATCCATATAAAGGTACATGAGGTTTTAATGCGGTTCGACTAACCATACCTACATCCAAGGATGAATAAGAATCATTCCACTATACCATAAAGAATATTATAGAGGATAGAACCAAATACAACTATTGGGTTCCCAAAACATCTCATATTTCTTCACTCCTTGCATTTATACTCTGAACCACGAGTCCCTAGCTCCACCAAATGTCTCCCAATCTTCCTTACATATCTATCCACCTCATATAGTTTTATGAACTCATTTTTGTCTCATAACCTTTTTCCCCTAATGATTTGGAATACTTTTAGAGATATTCTTAATAACTTTCATTTTTCTATAAGGAAATCTAATATTACAATAATATGTCAACTTAGGAAATATTTTATACAATATTCTTTACAGAAAAGAATCTTTACTAATTAGGAATTTGGGACATTCCCAACAATTTCCACCTTGGACCAAATTCCATTAAGTCAATCTTCAATCTCTCTATGATACACTCTCTTTGTATCACATTCCAATGAGAGAGCAATGAACTCCACCTTCAACTAAAATTCCTTTTGTCTTCATCTTGTGTGCTCTATTCTCTTTTACTCTTCCAAAGATTTTCATCTTATGTGCTTTATTCTCTTTTACTTTTCCAGAGATTTTCAATCTGATGCTCTGATACCATGAGGAAAAATATTATTTTATGCTATCTTGAATAATCATTTACCAAGGAAAATATATATATACATATTACCTACAACCTATTTAATGAGAGTTTGACATCCTATCAATCCCCAAAAATCAAGAGACAACCTTACTAATTATATGAAAATTAGGAAAGCCTTAGAATTAGGAAACTACTTTATTTTACCAAAATCTCTACAACTATACATTGATTTATGCAAGTCAGAGAATCACATAGATTCTCTAACATTTTTAAAATCATAGTTGGCGAGTATAGTTTTAAACTTAAACTTAAACTATAGCCACCAATTGCATTTTTAACTAAAAACTTTTTTTTATTACTAAAATTAATAAAATTGATTTCTTTTATTTAGAAATATTTTAGTTTATTTTGGCTAAAATAAATTTAATATTAAAATTTTGTTATATTAGTGCCTGTTTCAATATACTTCTTTTTTTTAAAAAAATAAAATTAGAAACTTCTATATAAAAGTAAAACATCTTGTACAAAAAGTACAGATTTACCTTGTGCCTTTAAAATTACTTCAAAAATTTTAAAATTTGAGGTAGTACATGTTTTTTATACGTCAATTTTTTTAAAAACGGTTTTTAAAAAACCCATTCTTATTTCAACATAAATCTCTAAGAGTTTTCATATTTTATATACTAACACTTTTTTATTTTAAAATAGAAAAAATGAAGTGTATTCAAAAGAATACTTATTATTATATAGTTTTTGTATCTTATATAAAATTTACTGACATTTTCTAATTTTAAAAATAAAAAACACCAAGTATATTCAAATGAACACTTAATATTATATATATATATATATATATATATATATATATGTGTGTGGTTTTTTTTTTATCATTCTTTATATTTATATAATTATTTTTTAAAACAATTTTTGAAAAAACAAGTCAAAACATCTATAAAACATGTTCTCTTTCAAATTTTTAATTTCACCTTGTTGCTTCTTTGATTTAAGAGTCAAAAATTTATATAAAGTTTCTTATTTTTTAACTTTTTTATTCAACCATTAATCTAATTTCTTTTCTTAAGCTTTCCTAATCAAGATAAACTTTTTCGAGGTTGAATAAAAACTAATGCTCTTTCCTTCAAACTCCATATTATAAAAATAAAATAAAATAAAAACCTAAAATTGGTTTCAAACTCAGAGAATAATCAACCTCGAAGTTCAATGACATCAGTAGGATCCTTGGAGGCAAGATGCACCAGACTTGATTCAAAAAAAGAATTAAATTAGAGTTAATGAAGGATTTTTTTTGTTGGAGAAAAATAAAGTTCTTTAGGGGCTTTAGGAGACAGGTAAGGTTTTTAGACGTGCCCCTAGTCTCACTTTGAAGTGGATAGTCTGATGGGATAAGAACACCAGAATATCGTAGGATAGGTGGGAGCCCAAGGAAGCTATGTGGGAAGCTGTGTCATGTTGGATTACAGCCTTGTTTCTTGCTCCAAGGATTTAGCTGAAGATAGGCACTCAGAATGGACCCCTCCTGTGGGCTCCATAAATTTAATGAAGAGGCCATCACAGTTTACCCCAATTCATTTATACCTTTGGTCTGCCCTTCTGAATCCAACCAACCTGGCACCCTTCTGGCTTCCATTTACATATCCATCTGCATGGAAGTAAAGCCATACAGCTCAGGTTGAAGCCTCTTGTCTCAATATACCCCATTAGTCCTAATAATGCCAGACTACCTCTCAACATCCACCAGACTGAGTTTTTGTAGAATAAAAGATTTTATCAATCAGTAGGCAATAGAACAAATCTTCATTAATTCTTTATTAACAGTTTGTTAAATGAAGCTAGTACATGTCAGTTACCTGCAGTGAGCCCCATACTTGAGCTCCTGCTGTCCATCAACAACATATACAACACCCAACAGGGATACAACTGGTCTACAAGGCAAAAACACCAAAACTGCAACCATCCTCAAGTCATTTCCAAGGTGGAAATTGACCTAAGGCTGCATATTTAGTATAAAACAAGCGCCATTAGAGTGAAAGTTGGTCAGGCAGGAACAGGTAACGGAAGTGAGAATCAAAGGGAAGAATCCCACAGTTACGTGAACCAAGAAGGCTTTGTCGCCTCCGTGAAATGCACTGCTCAACAAAGGCAGCCTGGTGGGGTGGAAGGTAATGTGATATCCATACAGCCAGTTTTGCATCATCCACAAAGCCTTTTGCAAAGCAGTGCAGCATCTTTGGCACCAATAACCTGCCTTTGCTGCTCAACCCCACTGAGGCCCGAATAAAATCGCGCTGAGCTTCCTGAAGCTCCTCCCTCACTTTCTTTGCTGTGTAGATCCTTATCTGCACAAAAATATATTTAGAATTCAAGTTGACTCATGGAACAAGATTAAGCTTCAATGAATAGTGGAAAAGTATCAAAAAAACTTACTGATGGTGACGAATACATCCCACAGCTGAGAGCAAAAGCTACAAGAGGTTCACACGTATCAATTGCAGACTTCCGTAGCTCCTCTGACACCTTCAGTTTGTGAAGGGCAAGTAGCAAAGCCTGATAATATTCCATACGTGAAAAGTTAATGATTAGTGAACAAAGTGAAAGAGAAGAAGAAACACACAAGAGCAACTCATTAGAGACCATAAAAGTAACTCCATACAATTTGTGGCCGATGGACAGGTGGTTTCATCTTCAGAATCACATACTCAATAGCAGCTGCACTGAAAGAATGCCCCCCAACAGTGTAAGCCGCCTGAAGACAGAAAACCAAGTGAGCAACTATATACACATCTGCTGCAGCCTTACATTTCTGGATATGAGATGATAAATCATCAAAAACAATTAATGTATCGCCTAGATTGATCTGGTTACACAGTAGACAAAAAACTCATCAATGAGATGGATACAAGGCTTTTGAAAGTTCACAAAAAGATTCTTCATCCCTTTCTTGGAGAAATAAACAAGCAGAGCAGACGAGAAAGAGCTAGAATAACATTAAGATCCCTTAAAGCCTTTGTTGGCTTGAATAATTTCAAAAGTTGTGTTAGCTTCCTTCTTGTTTCCTAAAAATCAAATATGGTCATTTGAATCCACAAAGGAGACAAACTTGGATAAATACGAATCACATTCTAGTGATTCATATGTTCAATTTGATAGTCACAAAACACCATTGCTTAGAGCCATCTCTTCCCGATTTGATTGTGCTAGAATGTGGTGACCTTCAACTTTCTTCATTATGAGTTTATCTCCCTCCTTTGGCCCATAAACAGCAATAATAGTTTAATTTATACCATAGATGACTTCTGGTTTTCTCCACAAATGAATCAGGACTTTCCTTGTCATCCTCAGAGGCAACCTCATATCATATAACGATCTGCTCCAGGATGCAATTTTAGCCTTTTCCACTTTGTTAATCAATTATGAATTTCTTAACACATGTACTGCAATACATGGGTACTATCATGGTTGTCAAATAGAACCTTAAATTCTCGCCATAATTGTTTTAACCACAATAGGACAAAGAACTGGAAAATTGAAAAAATAACTCTATGGTAAGAAAGGAGCAAGATTAACGAACACAACAGCAAGTAGAAAGATTAATGAACACATCCAAATTCCAGAAATCATAATGAAAACATTCAAAAAGATAAATGCTTCTCCTCCATTGTTCTATAGTACCCGTAAAATTTGCTTTTATCAAAAGTGCCCACAACTTTTATCTCTCATTGGCTCTTCTAGTATATATGACAGTATCCATCCTACACTGCAGTTATTTGCAAAATTATAAAACCTTTTTTTAAATAGCATGATAAAAACTGTATCCAAATAATAAGCATATATATGTGTGTGTGTCTGTGTCTGTGTCTGTGTGTGCGTGCGCGCGCACTTGGTAAGCACCAAAGCAACTGACTGCTTTGTGACCCAAGCCCACCAAACAAAGACCATGTTATTGTTCATCTGGCCCCTGATAATTGCACTGGAGTGCCATATAAATATCCGTAGTGTGACATCTTGACTATGCAGAAGGACATTCTCTAGAAAAGTCCATCACAAACAAACCACAAAAATAGATAAAAGAGCATCCATGTCAGATATCAAACCTTTTGCATCAAAGAAAAGAGCTTCAGGTCACTTCTTGGGACTCCATATGCCAAGTACGCCTGTCCATGTTTTAGGCATTAGTAAAATTAAACAAAGTTTGCCACTGATTTGTCATATTCCAAAAAAGAAATTCCATATTTTCATGCGTCTGCAAAGCTAAATGGAGCAATGCCTTGTGTAAATTGATTCCAATCTATACATATAACAAGAACTGAAGAACTCACATGCATTATGAGTGCATTATATAAGTTGATCCAGAAAGCCAGCTTCTCATTGCAGTTCAATTGGATAGGGTTCACTTTCGCCAGCTGCTCAACTAGTGTTCTATTCTCCAAAAAATATCACCAAAACAGCAATGATCAGCTTTAGATCCACACAACAGTCATCCATTCAAAGAAATAAGGGACAAAGCTTTAGGGAATGCTTTGACTAGGCCTACTAAGCTTTATCTCACTTCTTTTTTCCCTTTTTATTTTTCTCTTCTTCTTTTTCCCCATTTTGATAGACATTCAGCTCATCTGACCCATATACAATTTGATTTAGTGCGAGGACCTTAAGCAAACATCCCCATTGAATGAGTAGAAATTGAACTATTCACCCAATCCAATTAAATTAACAAAATACTCGAGTTGGAAAGAAATGTGAGGGAGGATTCAGAATAAAAAATTGACATCTCTGTAAACTCATCTTCAAATATTGAAACTTCTCAAAATTCATTTGGAACCATAGCTACCTTGGATAAGTCTCCTAAATCATTAGACCTTACTTGACTGCAAAGAAAAACAATGGACATGCTTAAATGGGACAACTAGAATGTATAGAAAAGATAGATGTGCAATGTAACACATTTGTGTTTGGCATATACAAATAATGTGGATGCAATTTCAAAAGGCTAAGATAATTAGAATTCACAACATACGGAAAACAGCCTAGTGAAAGCAACTGCAGAAATTGTTTCATTAACTGCTCTGAATATTTTTCAAACTTTTATTGATATTTTTCAAAGTTTTAGTAATATTTTCTAGAATTTTAGAAACCTTATATTACCATTGTTTCAAAAGAGAGACAAAAAATTTAAACTTAGGATGGTGGAATGATTTCGTACCTGAACCTCCTTAGTGCCCCAGAAGCATATTCTAGTTGCTTCTTCCCAACAGACATCCAAGAAACCTCAGTTGCTAAACCATACGTTCCAATGTCTGCCCAACTTAATTTTCCACGCACTTTATAGGGGTCACAGACATTCTCTGTGGCTAAAACTTCAGAGTGACCTTTTACATCAACTTGTGGGCTCTGTACCCATGATGAAATGATTGAGCGCTCAGATGATGACCACAAAGACGAATTTGAAAGATGTCCACGAGGTGACAAGGAAGAGCACTGACTCTCCACTGCAGATGGTTTGGATGGTAGAGCAGACTCAGCCAGAGATATGAATATATTTTTCATGCATCGTACCATCTCTTCTGATAGTTGATTAGGGTGCTCCCATAGACCCTTAGGAGGCATCCCCTTGGTAAGTTTCCCAAAGTCTACAGGTTGATAACATTTGGTATCTGTTTTAATGGATATTATATCCTCGGGGAAAACTGCTACTGAGTTATCTGCATTCTGATATGAAGTATTAAATGTTAGCTTCCCGCTGTCATCAATTACAAATTTTTGTGAAGCCTTCATCAAGTTTAGCTGAACACACAAAGCATACAGAAATAGAGAGAGAGAGAGAGAGAGAGAGAGAGAGAGCACTTAATACACATGAATTAAGCAAATGAAATTTGTAATTATCGAGGAGCTCACCATTTTAAATCTTTTTCCCTTATGAGCATCAAAGACAACCCCAAAAAACTCTTTTCATTTACTGATCTATATGGTTATTTTTTCATAAGATAAAAATGTCTCAGCACTATTACATCAGGGGTGGGCTCCCCTCTTCTTACTTCATACAACATTATACTTAAGGATGTCAGAGTAAAGTTCAAAAAAGAAGATGAATAAATAAGTGGATTAAATGACTTCAAGGAACATAAAAATGTTGTTTTCCTTGAGTCATTTATTTCCCTGAACCAATCTGCATAGTCGGATTGCAGCGAGTTCCTAGAAAGTCCTCATCAGAATATAATGAATACCAACAATGATGTTATCTAACTACACCTGCACTAACAGAGACCAATCCTTTGAGTGCCCTTTGATTTACCAAATCTGCAAGAAACAAAAAATGATTCCTTTTTTCTTTCCTTTTTCTTTTCTCCATCAAACAGAATTCTTACGAGAGCTGAGAAAGAAGAGAAGCTCACATATTCTGTTGAACACTAGAGCTCCAAATTTTGAATCTCTATATTCCAGATAGATCCAGACCACTCTATAGTCCTTTTGATCACAACCTTGCAATTAGGATTCTACCCCTAACCAATGTATTGTGGCTTTTCACAATCTCGAGACATAAATTGTACCCTTTCAGGATCAAGTGTGTCAATCTGTTTAGCTCCTATGAATGGGAGTTACATCACCCACCCAAATTATTTATCTAAGTGATTGATTGCTCTAATCACCCTATCAAACAAGATAGCAAATCCATTCTTCTTTCTTGTGTTGTTGCCCAACTTTACTTATAACAAGGATTAGGTCAAATATGAACCAGTTTTGATAATTAACTCATAGTACTGCAGCTGCTATGAATACTTCGAATTTGACTCATCACCATAAGTAATTTTCTCAAGTTCTTGCAATATAATCAGTTTGTGCTTCCACTCATGCCACACCCTGTAAGTTAAAAAAATGGGTTCCACGTTTTTGCTCATTTCATAGTCTCGATATGGAATTCATATAGCTGACCTAATATCAGGTGGAGTTCAGAATATATTTTCAGACCCTCAGGCCATCTATGCTATTAAAACAAGGAAAAGAGAATATAATCATCCAGTTTTTAGCACAGATTCAGAGCCCTTTGGCTGCTTCCAGTGGTTCATAAACCAATTGGTATATATGCAGCTGAATCACATACAGTGCAAAAGAAGGGCTTCCAAGCAATGAGAACCAAAATACAAGAATATGAAACATGAACTAACCAACTTAAATTCTTGCCTCTGTTTATTACCATCAAGAAAACCAAAAAGGATGCTGACCATTGCAACAAGTTTCAGAAATGAACAGCATGGTTTGGATATTCCCCTCTATGTTACATGGACACAGGTTATTTGTGGCTCAACAAGGTACTCTTATGATCAACTAATCTTTAGGTATGGGACTCAGATATTTTTACAATGACACTCATACACCACAGATAAAATTCAATTATAAAAAAAAAAAAGAGCTAGCTGCATATATGTTGTATTGCTCATTTCCAATAAAGAATGCATTTCAGTATGTAGTGCTGAAACCAGCCGTTGTTTAGAAGCAGCAAATGAGAGCCAGTTTGAGTTGATTCAAAACTAAATATCATCTATGGATTTTTGGTCAGAAGACTAGGAAGCAATACTTCTATATTTCTGGAACAAAATGCAAAGAGTGCAGAAGAAGCACCTAATGTAGCGACAAAAATTTCAGTGAATCAGAGCACTCAAGATGGTCATCTAGGTAAAATTTCTATAGGTAAGAGAATGAAGATATACCTCTACCATTGAGTATGCGCTGCATGATTTGCTAGTAGATGCCGGTGGTTGATCCCTTAGCTCCTGGCATGAGCCATGTTCATAGGAATGATGCAGCTCAGAAATGGAATGCTTTAAACACCTCAATGATGATGATTTCTGCAGTGTAAGAGCAATTAAATTCACTGTGGCACATAGTTTATAACTTCAAAAAAAGATGGTGCTATCCATCATTATCCAAGCAACATGCTCTGTACTACAACATAGAACATTTAGCTACACATCCGAAGTTTCACATATACTAAGTCTATACAACAAGCAAAATAAAAGCATATGCACGATGAATGGCTGATAAGCAACATTGATGTCTGTTTCGCCCATTCTCCCATTTATATAAAGATAGAACTAGGATGGAAGAACAAATATTAAAAGATTCCAACTACAAAATAGAAGTAGCAAAAGAATTAAATGATCAGTCTTGTCTTTTTTCTGGAAACCCCAAAACCTATTTTTAATTAAAAAAAAAAATTCTTAGAAGTGGGGATTGATACATAACCTTAGTATCCGCCAAAAGAAAACTAGTTCAACTTTGAGAATCTGGTTTGATTTCTTGCTCCAAAAAATTTTCAACTATGCAATAATTCAATCTTTGTATGTATAAACCTTTTGAGTAAATTAGTTATAAAAGCACAGAATTTTTTTTGGGTTGATATCCAAATGTTTGGTAGAGCTAAGGCTATGAGATCATCTTAAAATGCATAACAGCTACATGAAGGGAAAAGGCAAAATTATCTTGCAAATCATAAGTATTGAACTACCAATCTTCCTAAAAGCATAAGCTTGTAGGATTTGGGTTCTATGTGCATATCATGCTCTTAACACCCTCCCTCACGTGCGACCCCATACCCACACATGGAGAGACATAGAGAGACAGGGGAGAGAGAGAGAGAGAGAGAGAGAGAGAGAAACAAATGCAAATAGCCCTTTTTGGATTTACAAACATGAAAATGTGGAAATAAATATGCAAATTGCAAAGAGGTGACTCCAACACAAGACCTCTTGCCAAATCAGGCTCTAATAACATGTTGAACTACCAATTTTCCTAAAAGCTTAAGTTTATATGATTTGGGTTCAATATACATATCATGCTCTTAACAATAAGAACTCAAAAAAAATGAGGATCGTTAGATATGTCAATCCAACGAAGTCATATTAAGGCTTTATTGGGTTGAGTTAATTAGAGAACTAGAAAAGGAATACGAAGTAAATGATTATAAGCACAAGAAGATGGTAACAGTGATAAATAAGAAAAACAGAAACAAACCATAATAATAATAATAATAATAACAACCAATAATTGCAATAGCATGCTGAACTTCACTTTCTCGTTTTTGGAGATATTATATAGGCTCGAATCTAACTATAATTTTCATCAAAAGTTTATCCAGGACAATATAAACTTTCTATATTGTCAAGAATAATTTATGAAAGAGTTAAGATTACATACGGATGCTTTCATGTTGTCAGGGGAGCAACGCGATAATGAAAAAGAAGATGAATGTCGCATTCGGTATTCTGCAAGTCTTCGTTCATTTCTTTCTTGACTAAGCTTAAAATGCAAAGACACCATCTCTTGCTCAAGTTTTGAAACTGTGAGCTCCAATACTGAAATATTAGCCAAGAGCACCTGAGCCTGAGCAGAGATCAGGCGAAAATAATTTTATCATTATTTAAAACCCATTTTAAACCTCGGACATGATTAAAAAGGGAATGCCCAACATAAAAGAATATTATTTAATCTGCAACCACAATTCAATGATTGAGACGGGAATGGTCAATAAAAACATGGGATATTAGTTAACAGACAACTCAATGAATTCGACACAAGATCCCTAGTTTAAAAGTAAGCATTTACATTCTAAAAGCTGTTACAGTAAAGAAGGCTTTTCTTCCTAATTTTAGATTGTTTGGGAATGATGAAAATTATAATAAGAAATAACTTCTTTTCAAAAAAGGATTTGGAACAAAAAGGAATCCAACCAGAGGTCATTATGGTCTAAAATTTATTGATTCTAGTTGTTCTCATATTAAAATATAAAAAAAATAAAAAATAAATAAATAAAATCTAATCACCCAATCATTGGCATCTGAGTCTGGTAGTTGCATCAATTGGTTAATGAAAATAACATCCCAAAAAAATTAGCAATTGATTTCCATAGCAAATCAAAATTGCAACTTGTCATTCTCACTGCCAGACTCGAATAATGGAATAGAAACTTTTCAAAAAAGGAAACTGATTTTTTTTTAAGTGGAAAAGGGGTTTCGAACAAATTCAGTTCCTTTGACTTTATTCTCATTCAATACTGCAAAGCCTATAGTTCTACTCATGTTTGTACTACATTGACAATGAAGAAAGGAGCTCATTTTGTGGGCGGGAGGGCAAGGCTAAAGGCTTTATTTCATGGGGTCAAAAAAAATACAAGGCTGCTCTGTGTTTGCTCAATGGGAATCAATGAACCTTTTGGTTAGGGGTTCAAATCACCTATTATGCATAAAACATGGCTCCGCCAGTGCTCCTACTAGCCTTTTACTAGAGTAGAAGGGATTTAAATATGCTTAACTCAACTATCTAAAATAAGGTGGAAACAAGGAATTCAGAGCAAGGTAGCTTGATTAATCAAATTTAAAAATGTAGAGCTCCTAATTTTTAGTGGTGGAGACTGAAAAGTGATGTAATTTAGAGGTGACGTTGGATTTGATGAACACACAGGTGGATCAGTGGATGCTGGCAGTTATGTTGGCTGGCTTTGCTGATGAGATGATGAATTAGTGGTTGTTGAATGTAGTGTAATGACAAAATTGTGGAGATGATGGAGTTGGCTGTTGCTTTGGTTTTCTGATAGCAAACCATATGCTTGGACGTTGCAGTGATTGAACTACATTAGATGGTGATCACAATAATTTGTCATGGAGATTCTGCAAATCTGGTGACTGTGCTGGGGTTGAGAGAGGTAGGAAAGGCAGTGATGGTGACATTAATACCGATTACCAGTGAGGGCTCCTTTTGTTCAGAAGGGATGAGTCCTTAATATAACTACAAAGGAGAAAAAAGAAACACCAAAGGATTATTCAAGTCTTTGATTACTGGACTTAGATATCAACTAGCTCAGAACCAACTAACTGAACCGAGCAAAAGCCTTAAATTCCAACTACCTCGAGTCAGTTACATGAATTCTTCTTTTGGTGTTCTGCTCTATCTTTCCAAATCAGCATGCTGAAAGAATATATTAGGCCTGACATAATCTGATATACTTTGATATATTAGGATAAGGTGAAATATAGTCTTAGGGTGGTTTTTAGAGACACTTCTGATAGACATTACATCATCTCTCATAAGCAATTCAAGCACTTAATTACAAAGGATGATTGAAATATTGACATACATTGTGAGGGAGGCATGATGAACTAGATAATTCTCCAGTGTTTTTCTCAATTGCATTTTCCAGAATAGCATGGAGTTCCATCTCTTCTTGAAGTTGCCTCTGTAATCTTTCTACCTATAAAAAGGGGACTTCTGTTAGAAAAAAGCAACCAACTCATTCAACAGAAATCTTTAATAATACTCCTGAACTTTATTTAGATAAAACAAGGTATGAAACTAATATGAAGTTTGCTTAAAGCAAATCAATAATTTTACGACATCTAAAAACCAAGTGAAGATGATCACAATCTATTTTAATATGAAAACCATCTAATATTTTACCAATTCAAATACAACACCTCCAGCAAACAGTGAGAGTCTCTCTCTCTCTCCCTCCATAAAAAAAATTAAAAAAAAATAAAAGGAACATTTACTCTTCTGACAATTAAAGACAACAATAAGACAAACAAGTGTTCATTTCAACTGAAAAAATTTTGGTTTGACAACACTGACACTAAAAAATAAATCTTTATGCTTTATAATTCATCCATGTTTCCATGTACTAAGAAATTTGGTTTGACAAATGTGATACCTAGGACGAATCTAAAACCAACAAGTATAGCCCGCGTACATGTGATAGATCACAATCAATTTACTGCATGTTAAGGCCATAACCATGACCACGTAGCATAATCATTTCATAGCATCCAACACTCCAGAACTTCAGTTCACCATCCTGCAAATGCAAAGTAAATAGCAACTGACACAATATCTTATAATGGGGCGTCTAAAATGGAGAGAATCTTACATCCTGTTCAAGTTGGAACCTATAAGGACAAGCACCATTCTGTTTATTGCTTGAGCCGAGTCTCTCAGCTTCTTCACCAATATTGCTCACCTGAAGTTCAAAGAAATAATTAAACCCAAAAACCTAAGGATGGGAGCATATGACTAGTGAATATGGCAAAGGAAGTTTGAAATCATTTTTGAACTACTTAATTGCAAGTCTTCTGCCACTGAGTTAGGTCAAATGCTTGGATCACAGACAATGAGAAATTAGATGGAATTCAGATATAAATAAGCCTCATAAATAAAAACCAAAACCCTTTTCCCCTATTTATTAAAGCTTAAGATATTGCTTTTCAGGCCTATGTAATAACTATGCCTTATCAATAACTACCAACACAACTCTGTCTGTGTGTTTTAGTGCTGTATAATTGAAGCTAAAATTCTATAAAGATAAAAACAAAAAACAAAAAATAAAAAAGAGACAATAAAATAAAAGAACAGACTAACTGGCTTCAAAAATTGTGTGAAGCTTCCAGGTGAAGGAAGTACAAAAGAAAAAAGATGAAGAAGAAGGTACAAATAGAAAAAGTCATTTCATCCCAAACATGTTTCCTTCAATTTTGTAAATTAGACTACTGAAACACAAAATTAACAGGGGAATGCATGTCGACAACCACAGACCTCGAAGGAGGAGTGATTGTTCTGAAAATTGCCCTCAAAATCATAGAGAGTTGCTGAACTACAATAACTCGCACCAGAAGGTGAACATTTGTTGCTGGAATCATTTCTGTAGAAAATTCCATTAGAAAAACAAAATGACAGCCAATTAAAAAGGAACAGAAAACCAAGAACAATAACAGGATGTACCCATACCGGTCTGAGGCAGATTGCACAACAACTGAGTCACACATCTTGAAATCATTAACCATACCCAGCAATTTCTGAAACAACTATACTTGTTTTTCCGGATTGATGCAGCATGAGATGAGCATAAACATGAATTTGAACAACACAAAAAAAACCAGACTAGTGTTAAGAAGATCCTGATGAAGTTGGGTATTCAAATTCGTCGATATGCAAATTAAACAGTGGAATCTACAAAGCATAATAACTTGAAATACAGGGCATGATGAGGTGTAGATTTCATGGAAAAAGCACTGTGACACCTGTGAAGGCTAATAAGGACAAAGAAACTCATGAAGACACAGCTACCGGTCATTTTCAAACATAACCATCCAACTGTAATTAAGACAATTTGCATTAGGGGGATTTCAAGACAGAAGCAACAAAACCCAAAAGTTCAAGCATTGGAGCATATGCCTGAGCTTTGATGAACTAGTCACACATTTACTTTAAAAAATTCTTGGGTGCAACAAATACTGAAGTTCATGAAGAAATGATTGTGTGAAAAGAAAAGGGGAAAAAAACCAGCAATGATGATAAAGGAAATGCAGAGAAAAGCCCTCAAAGAAGACAAAAGTAGATGGGCATGTGGGTATGAGATGGATAAATGGGAAATAGGACATAGATGGCCTACCTAGTAAACTTCCACTCTTACAACAACAGCCCATCTCCAGATTTCTGGTTCTTGAGAAAAGGTAAACTGAGCTTGAGAGTGAAAAGAAAAAGAACAAGTAACCTAAAAAAATGCATTTTGGTTTTTGTATGTAAAGAAGAAGTGGTGGTCCCCAAATTCTCTCTCAAATTTTACACAGACCCATCAATCTCAAGCAATGAATGTCTCCTAATTTTCCATCCCCAAATCCTCAAACAACCCAAACGCGAATAAATCAAAGAGATATAAAAAAGAAACCTGTGTTAGAAGTTAGAACTTAGAACATTCATGGAAAAAAGCCTTGGCGGACGAGCAAGATGCTTTTTTGAATGCTTGTGCAGATACCATTTCAAAATTAAAATATAATATAAGATTTGTTTTTTGAAAAAAACAACAAGTATCGAGCATTGAACCGTCCATTTCCCTCAGTTTCTGTCTGCAGAATTCAAATTCTTAATAATAAAGAAAGAGGAAAAAACAAAACCCCAGTTGAAAGTCAGAGACTTGGCAACAGAGATTTGAAATACAGAAAGATTTAAATCAAAAAATAGAGAAAAATCTAAAACAACTTCCAAAATAATGGGCTGAGTGGCACTGAAATAGCACCAAATATAATATTGTTTGATTTTGAAAAAGAAGAAAAACAAAGCATATGTGCATATGGTGGCAGATTGTTTTGTCTGCTAATGCACAGAGCTTAGTGAGTATACAAGGGATGCTTTTTGCTATATTATATAGTAAGACAACCCACAAAACTCCATTCTTTTATGGTTGAAGATTTCAAATTTTGAGAACCCATTTGCCTGAATACCATGCTGTCTCTTTCTCCATAATCCAAACCCCACAAGTCAAAATTAGGAAACCCAAAATCAAGAATAACAAATTCTTGCTTTTTCTCTTTTATCTTACAATGGAAGCACTAAATGCAGGATCTAGAATGTACAGTTGTTAGATAATGAAGATGGGTTCAGAGGCAGCGTCTGAGTCTGCTTTCATTTTCAGTCTATCAATCAAGAAAAATATCTCAAAGAGAGAGAGAGCTGAGTGTTAAGATTCAACCACCACTGCAGCTGCATTGACCATGAGGGTCCTTTCTGCTGAAATTACAATCACATAATTGCTTCAAGCCTCTTTGATTTAGTCTTAAACATCATTGAAACAACTATCCCATTCATATATATCCCAAATACATAAATGAATTATCAATTTTTGAATAAGACTGGTTATATATACCCACTCTTTTTTGTCTTCTCACCCACCTTACTTTCAATTCCTTTTAATTCAAAAAATATTCTATATATATTAGACCAAAAGCCAATGTGCCATCGTGGCTGACGGCTCCAAGACGACACCACCAATGTGTAAAACAGCTCATCAATGTCAGAAAGGTTCTTTCTCCCTCCGCCCCCCCTTTTTTTTTTCACAGTCTTTGCCCTTTCTCAAATTATTTATCAAACTATCTGACATATAATATGATATGTTTTCTATTTTTTTTTAACTAAAATTCCTCTCTATTAATATACCAAATATTAAAACATATTTAATAATATACAAAGTATATTCTTTGTAAACACATTTATATTATTATGTATCTTCAATAATAAGCAATTATTTTTTATATAAAATATATTTTATACCATATATTCCTTATACGGAGTTTTGGGTCAAAATAGGCTTGCAAAAAAAATTAACTTTAGCTATTTTTGTAAACTTATGTTAAAAATTATCATTTATTACCAAAAAGGAGTCATATCATTAATTTTTTTCTCTTTTTATAAATTTAAGTTGAAACTACAATCGTTAAATACGACTTAATATTTTAACTAAAGTCATAATAGTCAAATGCGAAACCACAATAGCGAAATGCGATTTCATTTTTTAACGAAACCTCAATTGTCAAATACAAATTCGTTCTTTAACAAAAGTCTTAATTGGCAAATGCGATTTCAGTTTTAAAGTGAAGCCTCAATTGTCAAATATAGCTTTAATGTTGAACTTTTTAAAAAATTAATGTTGAAATTAAAAATATATACTTTAATAATAAAAAATAAATATATTTAAACTTAAGCATCTAATATTACATCAATAAAGACAAATTTATAAAAATAATAGTAAATTAGTAATTTATTTATCAATAAATTAACAATCTTGAAATAATAAAGTTAAGTTATATGAGATATAAATAAGATAAAATTAAAAATAAATGATAAAAAATGTAAATATCTGAAGTTAGAAGTGCAAATGTGGTTTCATTTTTGAAATGTTTGCTCTATTGAATTCCACACCTTGAACTTTTTAATTTCACGCTTTTGCATGTTTTTTAATAATTTTTTTGTTTTATCCTACTTATTCATATTAATTTAAGATATTTAATTTATTGATAAATTAAATATTAATTTATTAATATTTTTACAAATTTATCTTTATTGAATAATACTCTACTCTTATGTTTTCATATATAGATTTTTTATTATTATAAAGCATATGTTTATAATTTCACGTAAAAAAAACTATTATTTGTACATAATATATACGTCTAGAAGATACATTTTAAAATCAATTAATGAAATTAATTTGAAAAAAAAATTACAACAAAATGTAATTTTTATCAGTTTCATCAAAATCACAAAAAATATCTACTAAACATTTATATAGTGGAAAAAAAAAAGTAAATAATTTCATATGCCTTCATAGGAAGAAAACCTATGTATAATCAGTACTCTCTTCCTTTTTCGTCACCCCTCTCTAACTAAAGCAAGCACCAATTCTACATGTGACATGTAACATGTGATGAATATATATCTATGGAAGTTAGAAATAGAGGCGGTGGAGGTTGCAATCTAGGTTGACGTGGACAACACCTATCTCTCGAAATGGTTTGGGTTAAATCTAGCTTAGTAGATGTGATAGTCTCGACAAGTACAGGTACAAATATAGATGACTTTGGTGGTGGTAGAGTAGATGGTGTAGATATTTGTGTTGGGGGTACGATTGATGTTCTAAACTCATATCCTAGTAGAGTAGTTAAGGAAGCATCAAGGTGCAATGAAAGGGGATCAACATATAGGGTAGCAAGTACTAATAGTGGATTTGAAAAGATAGTAGATACTAATAGGGGTTCTAAAGAGGTAGAGAATTGTACTAATATTGGATTAGAATAGTTAGATAATTATACTGATTGTGGGTATAAAAAGGTAAGGGGTTGTAATGATGCTAACATCGACGACGAGATAGCTTAACAACTAATATATCTACCTCCCACTCGAGATGTCCATCGACCTCGAATAGGTGGCAATCGAGCAACTATCAACTGTTTTGGTGCCCTACCTCCTCCATATTGTACATATGGGAGACGATAATTCCCTCTGATAATTTGCATAACATTAGTGTTCATGCGAATAATATCAACAATATCAATGCCATATGGGAGACGATAATTCTCTCTAATAATTTGCATAACATTAATGTTCATGCGAATAATATTAGCAATATCAATGCCAACAACATCACTATTAGAGTCCTCTAATGCATGACATCCTCGAGATATGATCAATGTCATAGTATCAATCTATCACATAAAATGATATGTAATTATTTGTTAGAATAAATATTATATGCAATATGTAAATAATATTAAAGTAGTACAAACCAATAAATTGGCAAATAAAAACAGTAGTCTGGTATCGCATAGGTCCAACATCATCTATAGGTGTAATAAAGTGACATGTAATACGACGATAACATGTCATGTACAAAGCATGGTAGTCCATATGAGACACTATAGGCTTAATAGCGATAATATGGTCCCCTTAGCATCTCATAATGCCACATAGTACTCATAATGCAACCTTTAATAATGCTAGTCTCGACCATGTCAATCTATGAAGTGAAAGTTAATATCTATGGAAGGTGTTAGTGGAAAATCCTACATGAGTCCAAACTATCACAACACACTCAAGACGATGTCACTCAACAATATCAAAGGAGACACTCATCAACAGGTACTGGCACAAGTGGAAGCAATCTACTAGAATGACCCATGTGTAATCTCTCCCATGGCCAATATTATTATTTTCAAAATGTATTAGATAATCTTAAAAAAAGACTCAGTCCACTTCCTAAAACTCATTTCATAATATTATTAGAGTGGGTCTCTTTTCCAAGGTCATGGAGCTAATAGAAACTAGTGTTGTGTTTGATACATTCTAAGAAAATACTACAAAAACAAATCACATATAATTAAAATTTATATATTTTTAAATAATTTGATCTTTTTATATAAAAAATTCAAATGAGTAAAATATATTTAAGATAGTACACAAAAATAATTTATACACTTCAAATTTTTTTTTCCCCTTATTTCAATACATTCCACTTGTGCTTCTTTGGTCAATTGGATGCTATAGGAGATTTTGTAGGTTCTCTTCCGCTTCTATGTTGAATCAATGGATGTTAGATTATTAGGAGCTGTCAAGGATTAAGAATGAAACAAGTGAATACTATTTCAATTGAAAACAAACCTTCGATTAATGTTCATTGCAAAAATTATATCTTGCAAATAAAAAGTGAAATCTTATTCAAAAAGGAAAATAAAATTACAGTTCACCATATTCAACATATATAAATGCAAGTTATGATGACAAAAATAGTGTTAAATGTGTAATATATGTGCATACTTGTACTTGTAATATCAAGTCACTTAAGGTTATTGGGGAACCCTATAAATGCCCCTTTAAGGGTTAAGGTTTCCATAATTTTTTCATAAAGTTGTGTTCCACCTCTAGAAAGAGAGTCATAGCCTCCATCTTCTCTTCCCTCCCCCACCAAAAGTGTGTCAAGATCAAAGAAGAGTTATTGGGTGAAAGATTTTAGGTTTATGAGACTTCTAACGACATTGATTTGATTCTTTAACACTTGGATTCAATGTTTTGGAATATCAAAATCTAAAGGTTAGTATTTTAACCCTAAATATCACTTTTTTTTTAAATAAAAAAAATATCGGTATTGATTCCATAAGATCCCAACATATATGTTCAAACCTAAGTCGATGCGGCTTTGCTGGAGTAGTTGGTGCCTAAGAAGTTGACCTTAGAGTCATTTAGGCTCACAACAAGTTCTAATCAATTGGCTCTAGCCTTATAAAAACCCTCATGATGGGTGGTAGGTTGAATTCATGGTCTTGAGGCTTGTGTTCAAAAATCCTTAAATCGGATATTAAGAAAAAAATAACAACAATATTCCAATGGTTGGGATAGTGATTTGGGAAAGTAATTTGAAAATTTTGGAACTGAGAATGATTTAGCACTCATGTGGTTGTAAAGAGGCCACACTAAACATAAGTTTCAAAAGGGGCCCAAAAACTATATTCTTTTGTTCAAACAGACCATTTTGACCCAGAATTCGATTTTCTTATTATTACAAAGGAAAAAAGTGTTTTCCTACATTGCAAAAAAAAAAAAAAAAAAAAAAAAAAAAATCTAGGATAAGAGCATCTTCTCTTAGGTTTCTTCATCTCGTGCTCAACCCACATTGGAGAGGAAGATTAGTAACACGGGAAAAGATAGATGGAGGGGCAGTAGCATTTCATACTCTTGACTCTTCACGAAAATGTATAATCTATGAAGTAAATATACAAACATCATTTCACATTAATTTGTTGGTGGGCAGACTTCTAAGGGAAGGGTGGTCCATGTCAACTTCATTTATTGCTCCAATTACGACACTTGTTTAGTTTAACCCCAGATGACATTTTACTTACAGTCAAAGATTTTTTAAAAAGAAAAATGTTGACTTCTATCCAATGAAAATTAAATTTTGCGCATTTAAAGCTATGGAAGAACTTTTTTAAAAAATTAACATGTAGTACATTTTTTTATCTTTTTTTTCACATTGCCCTACTCACTTCTTATTGATATGATTTTTTTTCTAATGTCTTAATCATATAATATTTGAATTCATAATTACAACCCCATAATCTATAATCATATAATATTTGAATTCATAATCATATAATCCATTATCCACCCTTTGAACTTGCCAACAAAAAACAAAGGCTTTCATTTCAGTTCTGTTTGAAAGATTAGCATAATTCACCTCTGGGTGATTTCTTCTGCATTTGTCATCATTCTCAGCAAATATGGTGGAGTCGGTGGCCTATGAATCTATGATGATGGGTTTTCTTTTTGTCATTTAATGGTGGAGGACACTGCTGAAGGAGCTCCTAGTACACTGAGTGAATGCAATTCAACACACTTGGGAGCAACAAGAGGGAAAAATAATGAAGTGGTCCAGCTCCATTCTCTTCCATTACTGAAAACTGAAATAAGAGTTGAGGCAGGAAAATGAAACATGAGAAGGCCTTTGAATGGTACATGACCTGTGTGCTGTTTGCCCACATAAATGCATCCACACTCCAGAAATGGAGGCATTTTTTTTCACTAATACAAGAGTTTCCATTACCCAGGCATTTCTCTGAATGGGGTTATGGTAGGTGGCTCTGGCACCAACCTCATGCAATCCACCAACCCACCACCAAAAACTGAGATTGTAGCCCCTCCTGGTTAGACCCAGATCATAGAATCCACTCCTGAGTAGCTGTGTGTTTTGAATCTCTGTGTAAGATCAAGATATGTAACACGCGAATCATCGATGATATGGGAAATGCATGAA